>NC_062194.1:7612578-7647578 GCF_912470025.1 Vespa velutina
CCTAACAAACAAAATATTCAAATATTCTTTAATTTATAATCACCTTGTGTGTCGTACACACACACACACGCGCGCGCACACACAGCGGACACGCGTACACACGCGCGCATTTATGAATACATACATGGACACGTTCATATATATAAGAATATAATATCTAAAACAAAAGTGAAATGATTCTTTGAAAGTTAAAAAATGTCCAAATTCTAAGTTTCATGGTTATGTCGAATTAACATACGTGAAATCCGAAAGAAAAAGGATTGACTACATCGATATCGGTCATACGATATGAGCCAGTGGAGGAAACGGCGCATTGACGTGTTCAATGAAATGGAAATACAAGGAGGATGGACAAGGTCGCGATCAACGAAAAGGAGAACGTTGGGAAACGTGCCAAAGTCGTTAGGCATTGCGGATTTTCGTCATCCTCGTCTTCATCTTCGTCATCTTACAACAACAACAACAAACCTGCAAACATCGAATCCATTCCCGTTGAACTCATTCTACAAATTCTATCATACCTATCCCAGAAAGACCTTTCCAATATGGGTCGCGTGTCTAAGTACTTCGAAGGTATCATGCAAGATCCCGTGGTTTGGCGTACGTACGAGGTGATTATTATAATATATTACCAAGGTGCACGTCCCATCGGCTTTCGAACGAAATTTTCGTCAACGATAAGATCGCGAAACACGCGACTGACTTTCTTTCTTTCTTTTTTTTTTGCTACATAACTGGTTAATGTAATCGAATCTTTAACCCTTTAGTGCATATGATGGCAAAATTAAAATCTATTAATCATGCAACGTTGTCATGCAACTTTTAAGTCACAAGCTAATACTTGTTTATCTTTTAAGTTTTATTATTTCATTTTTTTCTATTCATTTATTTCTTTATTTAGCTATAATTTAGCTCATATCAAGATAATTTTTCATTTATTAAGTATAAATAACTAGTATTAGTTATAATACACACTATATTATATTATAGTGTGTAATTATATTATAATAGTACATTATAACTATATTATATACTATATACATATATATGTTTATATATATATATATATATATGTATATATATATAATATAATATTTATATAATATATATGTTCATTTATAAGTATACACATATAAGTTAAACAAATTAAAAATCTAACCATTGGTAAAACTTAAAAAAAAACATTATAATAATATAATTTTGTCCTTATGCATGCTTAAACATTTACTCAACTAGTATAATATTTTTCCTTTTGAAATCTTCAAAAAAGAAAAAAAAAAAATTCTACATTAAAAGATAAAGAGATGACTTTTTAAATAGTCTAAAAATATGAAAGAAAGCAATTTTCATTACGTAAAGTAGGCCATTTATTATTTAACATTTAAAATAAAATCTCATGAACATTCGTTCGCCTTTCAAAAGAGAGTAACAAATTTTAATATTTTTTTGTTTCTTTTTTTTTCTATCTTTTTAACCCAAGAAACAAAAATTTGGTGTCAACCCTTAAGAGACTATAGAATATATATTTATGATCGATCGATCGGTTAACAGCGTCGAAAGAATATGGCAAGAACATATATATCCGTACCGTAGGTGACGAAATGTAACGAGAACATGTCCAAAATAATTGGGAAGCTAAAAAACATGCCGTTCCTAAAGGAATTAACGATCAATCACAGAAAGGACAGTGACAAGATTTTAAGACAGATTTCGCTGACGAATAAAAATCTTGAGAAGCTTTATATCTACAATTGTACAGGTACGCTCAACGGAATCCTCTCTTTCTGATTAAGAATTCAACGTTCATTGTTTGGCTCGAATTCAGTAAACTTGTTTCGTTCCTATATTCTTTGATATAACATTTTGCTGACCGATTATTTCGAATATATATATATATATATATATATATATATATATATATATACAAAATTAATAATTCTCCATGCAACCGGATATTTTTCTTTTTCTGCAGTTGAATATAAAATAAGAATATTTAAATAAAATTTCAACATACTTTTGTTAATGCATTATTCAATTGATATGTAACTTATTACATATTTAATAATTATAATATTTAATAATTTTTTCCGGTATGATGTACTTTATAACATGTAACTACATACATGTTAGAACAATTGATAAAAAATAGTGCCATCTTTTTTTTATACCATTTTATACTTCTTATTTAATATATAATTTTTCGCTGAATATTGATATACTCGAACCTATTGTTTTATTTTTTCATAATATCTAAACCTTGTTAATAATTCTTTTAAGTGCTTTTTTATTAATTATTTTGGTAAAAATAACAAAAATTAAGAAAAGACCGTAAAACAAATAACACAGTGCCTTCTAACATTTTGCCTTTGTCTGAATAAATCTCGAAGTTGCAAATGTAACCGACCTCAATTTTACGAAGCATTCTCAATAAAATCCCATATTTTATTATTTTTATTTGATTATATCAATTTTGAAGTCTTCTCCATAATATCATTATTGACTTTGTGAAGTCTGTCTCTATTACATGTAACGTGTGAATTATCTTTAAGATGAAAGAATGTAAGAATTTGATTGAATCTCATTCTAATCTTGATTTTAGAAAATTTTCGTGCTTCGAACAAAGCATCAGTTAACCAGTAATCTTTCCATTTTTACTTTTTTGTTTATCCCAAGTAAACCTAAAAACTTCTTTATATCTCGATTGGTAACTTTCCTCCATGATGAAATTTTAAACAAAGATTATCTGACACATTTTCATTTGTTAATGATATAAATTTATTTAAGAAGTAATTAGATCAAAGAAATTATTATCAAACAGTAAGTTAATTATTTCACTTATACTTTGTTTTTCCAAATTGAACAATTACATCAGAATTATTTATATAATTCTACAAGTTCGGTAAAATATCATTTTCCCTTCATTATTCTTCTTCAAAATCAATTTCACTGTCGAATATTATCACATTTCTTTCTTGCCTTCGTGACGATCTGATCTAATCTCAAAGTCATTTCTATCCTCCTACGAAGTATCATCTTCCAGCTGTTTACTATATCTCAAAGTCACTCAAACAATCCGACCAAGTGTTTCCACATAATTCATTCAAATGTTCTTTCTACTACATCGGATGCGTCATTCATTTTCTTTTCCTTTCTTTTTTTTTGTTTAAAACTTTTTTAATATAGCAAAATGTGAATAGAAAAAGTAAGAAGTATGGCACGCCAATTATCTGAAGATACCGATTAAATAGATCAGTTAAAAGACTTTAAGGAAAGAGGAAAAATAGAAAGGGTTGAAATAAGAGACGCGCGGTGAAGTGCCACGGCTTATCTTGCATATGTAAATTTCTTAGAAGTTCAACTTAAACTAAGATAACACGAACTAAACTAAAGAAATTAAAAGTACGATCTATAGAACGCTACAATTATATATATATATATATATATATATATATATATATATATATATATATCATTTTCAAGCTTCAAAACTGTTATAAACCTTTGTTAGTGAAAAGATGAATTAAATCGTTACTGGTTAGCAAAGTTCGGACATAGGAATACAAATTAATTCGTGACCGGTCAGTGTCGTTGTTGCTCCGCCAGAATTACCCTCGCAAGGGAATACATGACGTCAGTTTAACCCCCACTGCCACTTTACATCTACGTCACTTGCGTCACGTGACATGAATTATCTCTTATGATAATGTCGACGCGTTTCTGTCACACTTCATTGGTGACCCTTCCACTTACGAACACTCTACATATGTGGTATATATGTAATACATATATACAGAACAAGTCGATAACTATTACCATATCAAATACGATACAAATGCAATAATGCATGTACGTGTGCAATTGCGAGAAAAAAATATGATCATGAATACATAATAAATCGTTTTCCTCTTACATTTTTTTCTGTCTTCAATATAGAAAAAAAGGAAAAAAAAGATGTGGTTTTTTCCCAAAATATCTCGTGTATTAATCATTCTTTAACGTTGTACTCCAATACTTTCTTATTCTTTTTTCTTTTTTTTTTTAAGAATAGCACGAGGGATCAATCCGTAGAATCAAAAATTCATAAGGTTTCGTTTATATATATATATATATATATATATATATATATATATATTTATATGTATATATAAATAAGAAGAAACGATAACCATGAAATAATCTTATAAAAAAATTCTTTCCATCGTTAGATGTACCTTTTGAAATAGCGTAACTTTGTCTTCAGTATTTTTTTCTCTATAAAAACAAAAATAACGATGATATTTGAGATGATGGTTATTGATTCACCCTGTATATGCACTACTATTACTTTCCCCCACTACCATCCAATTTTGTCCCTTTTTTCTTCAATATGGCAACGAAACAGGTCAGCAAAGTGTTAACTTTTATTTTTTCTTCTCTCTCTTTTTCTCTCTCTCTTTTCTTTTTTCTTTTTTTTACATAACCTTTCCTCTATCAATATATGCCTATCTTCAAAAGTAGTACAAACGATGAAAGAGAAAGACGGAACGCGTTTTTGGCACAATGTCAAACGGGAAGAAGTTTTGCAACATTCTCGTGATCTTTCTTTAATGATACGTGAGCCACATAAATTTCGTACCATTTTTTTCGTCTTTAAAGAAAATAAGTAGATTTCAGTTTGATCTCTCTTTATCCTCAAAATGGATGAGATACTTTAATTTAATACATGTTAAACGAACTTTTAAGAAAAGAATGTTCGCAAGTAAAATCGATCATTTATATCTTTCAGTAGCGTTTCCGATTTCTTATTATATATAATATCAAATATAGTTATATATATATTAGGACTTATTTAATAAGTTTAATAAATTTTTATAAAATAATTAAAGAAACTAATTTTAAAAAATTATTTGTGAATTTAACAAATTATATATAAAACTACAAAAATATAATATTATATAATAGAATATCTAATAATAGAAATATATATATATATATATATATATATATATATAAATATATAAAATTTATATATATATATATATATAAAATTCTAGTTCTTTATTTAATAATTATATTTAATTTATTATATAATAAATATTACTAAATAAAATATATTATATAATATTATAGAGTATTATATTAAATGCTATGTATAATAGTTTACTCTCCCCTATGTATACGTATATACACATATATAAAAGAATAACAATATTATATATACTATAATATTATACTGTATAAATTTTACTTATGAATTTATTATACATATAATAAATTAGATATAATATTATATTGTGATGTCATAGTTTTAATATAGTCATTATATTCTCCTTTAAATTTTTCTTTTATTCTTATTAATCTTTTTTTTAAATGATTACAAAAAAGAAAAAATATTACAAATAAGAAAAAAATGATATAATTTGTGTATTGAATATTTAAATTATTTTCAGGGTCGACTTCAAAGTTTTATCTCCGTTCGCATTATCTGACATGCATATTAGAGAAATGTCGACGACTGAACACCATCGAGATTCTTGGTAGTCCTTTCCGCGGGCGAAAATTTTACAAATTACTCGGTGACGTTGGCTTAAGGCTAAAATGCGCGTCTCTACCAACAAGGCATTCGCAATTTATTACTTTCATCCAAAATGCTCAACAGATTTACGACAATCGTTTGAATACTTACATTATGTGCTTTCTTCCGTGGCGTAAACATGCTCAATTACACTACTCGATTAACCGAAAAGCGACTTTTCGAACAGTAAGGATAAAATACTCTTCCAAATATGCAATTTCGATTGATATTACAGAGGATGGGAAAAGGAATGTACATCTTATATCTATGATCAATAAGGCTACTGGTCGAGAAATGTATAGTTAAATATTAAAAAGAAAAAAAAGAAGGAAAAGTAAAATAGAAAAAGAAATGAAAGGTAAGAAAAATAAAAATTTAAAGGACCTCGGATGATAATAAATTTCAATTGACAAGGATTTTAGAAACATAAGAAAAAGAAAAAAAAAGAAAGAAGAACATAGTAAAGATTGATCGACTAAAATTAAACATAAACGAAAATCAAAAGCTTTCATAATAATGAATTTTAATTAACTCGAGTATGCAAAACATAAAGAAAAGAAAAATAGAAAACATAGTAAAGATCTATAAGCTAAAATCCCCAAAATAAACACAAACCAAAATACTTACGAATTTCTATTGATATTCGAATATCAAAAATATTAGAAGAAAAAAAAAAGAAGGCAATAAAGATCGATAGATTAAAAGTGAATATAAAGGAAAAATCAAATGCCCAATTAAATACTCTCATAGTCATAAATTTCAATTGATTTGATTATTAAGAAAAAAAAAGAAAAAAGAAAAAAAAAGTAAATAAGTAGGGGTCAATAAGTTATTATCGAACAGAAACGATTTCCATTTACGCCAGTCTACCGTCAAATATCAATTTATTTGAATATATATATATATATATATATACATGTTAAACGAACTTTTAAGAAGAGAATGTTCGCAAGTAAAATTGAATATATATATATCGTTACTGATGAATATACGGTATGTGAGAAAAAGAGAGGAGATTGTTGGACGTTAATGAGAACACAGCAAGGAGGGTGGTGATTCTATGGACAATTAAACTCGTGCTATACATTTAATGCACGCGATCATTTCAACCGGGTCGGCTTTTACTAAACGAGGGAGAGTTTTGCCTTAGAGCGCATCGATCGATTTTGCTTTTCACATAAACGACCACGAGGTGATATAGGGAAACACTTGTGGTTTTAGTTCACCGACCGAATCTTTCTTACCTTTACGCTCGCTATCCTATCATACGTACATTTCTATATAAAAATTACTACAGTTTAATAGGGAATTATTAGAAAAAAAATATATATGCGTTAAAAGTAAATACTTTTGAGCTTTAAAACGAAGAATTTTTTCATTAAAAAAGAAAAAAAAAACAAAAGAAATAAAGTATTTAGCGTTAAATAAATATATTTATTTTAAATAAGGAAAAAAAAAAAAGAAAAAATATTACATCGAACAATATTTCATTTATTGTATACATTAAAATTTAATTTTTTATGCATTAAAGTACATGTGCATATTATATATGAATATTTTTATCATAAAATAAATATATTAATGGTTATTCAAGTGTACAAATTTAACATGAAAGGAACATTCAAATTTATAAATGCAATCATATATTATTCTAATTTCTAAATAACTCCAAATATTGCTAAAAACTTTAAAAAAATTTTTTATAATATTTTTTAATTTATTGCACTTTTATCTTTTTTTCTAACGCTGTAATAATTGTTTTTATAAAATGCTTACAATAAATGAGGAATTTATTTTATATATTGCTCATTTTAAATTGTCCGATTATTTTAACTTGTCCGATAATGTAACGAAATTTAACCGAATATTCGTTATTTCCTTCGTAATTCTTTTCGGATGCAATATTATATCAATTATTTTGAAGTACGTTAAGAATAGATCCTGAATGAGATCTCCTCATTTTCACTTCCCTTTCGACCTTCGAAAAGGGACAGTATTGATTCCCTAGACTTTCCGATTTTCTATATACATATCCGTCCTGCATACTCTATTACTTATCATCCACATTCAGAAATCATTTGAAGTACTTGTTCTGAAGAATAAATAAAAGAGTAATGAAAATGAGTGATGATGATATATATATATATGTATGTATCTATGAATTGTCAATTTGTCTATTGGTGAATAAAAAAAGGAATAAATAAATAAATAAATAAATAAATAAATAAATATTAATCATAAAATGGATTAATTTCAATTAGAATTAAACCAAAAACAAATACAAAATATATTTATTATGTATAAAAGAAATAAAACCAAAAAAGAAAAGAAAGAAAAGAAAAGAAAAAGATCAATTATTGACGCAAAATGTCGAAATGATTTCGTGCCTTGATAAGCATTAAAAAAAAAAAGATATATGAAAAAAAAGAGAGAGAGAGAGAGAGAGAGAGAGAGAGAGAAGAAAAAAGAAGACTCGCATAATATCAAGCTCTCGATTTATTTATGCAAATAGTCTTGCCAAGTTTGATCGCCCTTTCATCGTGATGATGAATCGTGAAAATAATATAGACATAATCCTCCCACTCATTCCTCGAGACCACCAACAGGTATTTCCGATAGGCCTGCACCTCCTTCGGTGAATAATAAATTACCTGGTCGAACGTAAATCATGTAACGGTCTTAACAGGGCGCTAGTCGAACTGTCGGCCGGTCCGGAAGTAAGCAACGGTACGGCCCCGTTCGCTTCATTACATAATCGATCGGGCAACCGGATCGGGCGAGACCGACACTTTCGATGCTAGCGGTGGCTCTTAAGTTTAACCGCTTTACAAATTGAAACTTTCCTCTCACTGTTAACGATTCGTCTAATCGTTAAATATCTACAAACGCATTCTAAAACGAATAAAGTCGTTCAATTTAAAAGGATTATTTATCTGCTCTTTAGAAATACTCGAACCAATCGTATAAATCGTTAATAAGAATGGTTCAAATGATTATCAATAAACGATATAATCTTCCATTTCAAATGAATAAGTTTATAAGTTTATGTGTATGTGTATACGTATACTTATATATAGAAATTGGATATCAGTAAATCACCCTTGGAGTTCTTGATCTCAACGTGACTTATCAGCACAAGAGAAGAGGGTAAAAGAAATAAGATCTTAAATGATAGATTCCTGAAAGAAGGTAGGTAGATATCTACTCGTGAAATTGGAGCTTGAAAATTACCACCGTTCGATCGACTGTAATTGATTCCACACGTAAGAAGGATCCCGATAACGGACAGCCAATAGCTTCTTTTTATCTTTTTATAACCTTTTTTTTTAGGCTTTCTATCTTGTGTTCTATATCTCAATCAAACGTAAGGTTTTTCTCATTTCTTTCTTTTTTTTTTTGTCTCCCCTTACCTTTTTTCTTTCCTTTTTTTCGAAGAGGTCGATCTTATAACAAGATCGCATTGCTAATAGAACAAGAAATCACACAGTTACAGTGATCTAGCTCGAAGATACGTCCGGCTCCACGAACGCTTACAGTAAGAGCTCGTTCACACGACACTGAATCAATTTTTTTTCTTTTTTCTTAATTGGTTATTTTATCGTCTTCTACAATGACGCATATGTTTTATATGTACATGTTCACATGACACTGTTAATCGTATACAATAAAATCAGGGATTGGACAATTTTTGACATTCGGTTTTGCCAATAGAAACTGCATGCGCTTATTCGATAAAAAAAAAAAAAAAAAACGAATCGGTCACAAATGACGCATATATCGTAATTACTGCATTTGAACGGTTTTATTGCTCCATTGGTAAATGTAGTATCGATCCGGGCCAGTCGATGTTCAATTTTTCAAGCAAAGATAAAAAAGTTGCATGAGGAGGAGAGGGTAAGAGGTGTTCATATGATCAAAAATCGAACAGTGTGAACATTACGATCAGTCGAAGGCGATTCAGATTTAAAAATACATTCAAAACGTATGTCATATGAACTTAGAGTAAAAACTCATCGTCCAAACGACGCCGAATCGATTTTTTTTCTAATTGGTTATTTTATCGTCTACTACATGCAATGGCACATATTTTCTATATATATATATATATATATATATATATATATATATATATATATATATATATCTTCACGAGGTACTGTCAACCGTATATACGATAAAATCGTGTATTTGGCAATTTTTCACATTTGTTTTTGCCAGTAGAAACCGCATGCAATGATTTGATTAAAACAAAAGAATCGGTCACGAATGGCGCATATGTATATCGTAATAACAGCGTTCGAACGATTTGATTGCTTCATCGGTAGATGCAGTATTGATCCGAACCAATCAATGTTCAATTTTTCAAACAAACATAAGTATGTTACGGAGTGGAGGTGGGACGTACGGTCAAAAAACTAAATGTGTGAACATTACAATCGGTTGACACCGATTCGACAAAATTATCGATATCATCTAAATATGTATCGCGTGAATTTAGAGTTTAAAATTAACTTATTAATAAGAAAAAAAAGCCGATTCGATGTCGTGTGAACGAGCATTTACTAGAGTAAAAGTACATAGGACTACCTCGAAAACATCGGGAACGTTCATTAAAGTTTCAACTTGGCATATCGTCTTCTTGTTGAGTTTTAAAATGTATGTATGTATATATGTATATATGTACCTATATCATGTGAATAGACGACGAGAAAAGTGAGAAAGAACGGAATACACACACCTGTCGTAAATGCATAGAGTCGACGTAGATAATCGGCAAGTTACTCGGACAAGGTCGCTGGACACTAAAAGACTCGACGACAGAGTATCCGTGCGCGGGCGTAAAATGGGTCGATGAAATTAATAACAGTGTAGTGTACACTGAATACGATCTTGAATCTTAGAATACTCTTAGAGTTACTCTAGAATCTTTCTTTTCTTCCTCCTTCCCTCTTATTATATTTCTTACATTGTCCTAGTAAACAAAGACGCAACGTACGATTATTAGATATTTATTTTTCTATATTTTATTGTTTATATCTTACTCGTAACAAGTTCTTTTTCTACTTTTTTTTATTTCTTCATAATTATTAAACAATTATTATTTATTTCCTACGTATCTTGATCCTCTTTTTTTTATTTTGATAACAGAGCCGGTCACATTCCGTATAAATATTTATCTAATACAAATGAATAGATAATTAATATAGTAATAAATTGTAGATAATTTTCGTTACGTTATTCGTAAAAAAGAAAAAATATTAATCCATATATTATTATTATTATATATCTCGAAATTATTTGAGTAATATATAATTTTTAATAGCATTATATTAACGAATAAACTTTAAATCGAATGAATAAAGAAAATTCGATTAAAATCATGTTTAAAATTTCTCTCTCTCTCTCTCTCTCTCTCTCTCTCTCTCTCTCTCTCTCTCTCTCTCTCTCTCTCTCTCTCTCTCTCTCTCTCTCTCTCTCTCTGTCTCTCTTTTTTACTAGGTAACCCCTGCCAGTAAACGTGAGTTTGAAGTTCGTACTCGAGACGATCGTACTTCATACTCATATAGACGCGCCGGAGACAACGACGAGGAGAACGACGACACGACAATCTCAAGAGGGAAACGACTACGCAACGTCGTCTATTAGATTTATGTGTGCGTACGATGATATATGATTTCGTTTAACGCCGAAAAATTATCGATTTAATAGACGTGTATCTAACGTCGTCTTTTAACGCACAGCTGTTATTTCATATAGCGAAAAAGAGGGGTGATTTCACAATATCCCTCCTTTCATGTTCTCTATCCATTGCCCAACTTCATTTCAAGAGTGCGAAACGATTCCCTGTTTAGATAATCTAATATATACGTATACGTATACGTATACATATATAATTTTAAGTGAATTTTTGTCTGCTATATCGTTCAATTTTAAATCTGATTACATAAGTTATAAAATTATAAGTAAGTACTGTTAAGCAATTAGTAAAAATTGAAAAATTAATTGTTTACATTTATAAAGAAAAATATCGCTTAGAACAAAATATACTCTATGATCGGTATGATAATGAACGGGATTGGAAAAAAAAAACATGAAAACTAGAATAAAATATAATAAAATAAAATGAAATAAAATAATTGACCTTTTATATTTTTATATGTAATATGTATATATATATATAATTATTTTTTATATTTATCTTTAAAATATAAAAATATAACTTTTATTTTTTTTTGTATATAAAATCATATGTGTCTACATATCTTTCAAATGTAAAAAAATTGAATTAAAAAATTTGTATTCAATATCTAAATTATATTTTTTTAATTAAAGAAGTCATTATAAGTCATTTATTATAATGAGTTATAATATATAATATAATTTTTATATTAAAGATATATTTTTTATATTTAAGATATAAATGATGTAATAAGACAAAAATAAATAAGATAAAAACGTAAAATAATAAATCATATTTGTAATTAAATTTCTATAAAAACCAAAAGGGAACTTGCAAGGTACCAATTTCTTCGCAATTGATTACGTTGCATAATTTACTACGTATATCGGCCAATAATATTCCACGAAAATAGTACGTTGCATTGTATATTTAACGTGCATACAAATTCAAATGAACTTTCTAAAAGCAAGTTTAGATTTAGTAGGATCATCAGGGAATCGATGCGTTTTATTAGGATTCACTTTGCGCTTGCTAAAGTAGTAACTCGTTACTGCAATAATGCACTTGCGAATAATGTAATTAAGAGAAATCGTGTACGATGTAACGACGCATATACATACATAACATTTTGCAAGAAACGCATACATTCTACCCTCGAGGTTAGAATAAGAAAAGAAAAAAAGAAAAAACCTACGTATCGTGCCTTTGTTTGTGATTAGTATGATGTAAAAATAGACAGAAAAATTATCGATAATGTGAATATAAAATAATACAAATGCACGTATATTTTACACCTTGAAAAATCGATTCTGATAATATAAGGGAAAAAAAGATGAGAAAAACAAATAAATAAAAAAGAAAAGAAAAAATTGTTACGTAAAACAACTATTGGATTCTGATTGGGTCTTATCGAAAACATCGACCAATCAAAATTAATTGCAATCAACCTTCGCCTTACGTCATAATAATTTTTTTTAATTCAGAATAAATTTTCCACACGCGAGGTACATTTTAATATTTGAATCATTTGGAATGTTTCCGATTAATGTTCTTAAGAATAAACATCAAGAGGAAATAAAACTCATGATCGGTCTTTCTGAAAAATGAGTCCGATTAAACATTTTAATTCTTAACGAGGTTATTTCATAAGCCGATATAAAAGAACGAACCACAGTTTCATTTTTTTTCTTTTTATTTTTTCTTTTTTTTCTTTTTTTTTTTTTTTTTTTTTTTTTTTTTTTTTTTTTTTTTTTTTTTTTTTGTTCAAACATCAAAAAAGAAGATGCAATTCCTTTTCCGCTCGAAGCATTCATAACCGGTATACCTCTTCGCTATTGTTCCGATAACAAACACAAGAATACCTTTCTTCATACGCGATTTAGAGGAAAAAGAAAAAGTAAAAAAAAAAAAAAAGAAAGAAAAAAGAAAAAGGAAAAGAAAACAAAATAAACATCTTTTCACATGTCAAATAGATACGAAGCGATTGGTTGTCGCTGATCGTTTAATAAAATTACGCGGGAAAATGGAAATATGCTAAATGGACTATGCATAACCTAATCTTTTAATAATTCGAAAATAAATCTATAAGAAACGAAATAACTATGTATATATAATTACATCGTACAAGTACATAACGATACAATAATGTTAATTTCTTTCTCTTTTTCAATTTATTTAATCGTATCTCGGGCGTACTCATATGAATCAGCCCGTGATTTCCTCGTTTGGGAAAGCAGCAAATTCACGATCATGTATAAATTGAGACGAGAATACGTTATACTAACGTTCGAGTAACATCAATAGGTTAAAATCTCCGATGTTAAAAGCTATGCTGCAAGAGTTCCACGTGTTCACAAATAAAACACTTAGAATATAACGCGGTACTTGAGTTACACGCCCGTTGCATCTATATATAGATTCGAAATCGATTTTGCTTTTGCTGAAGAAAAAAAATAAACAGATATCGTTAATCAAAAATTTTGTTTTCTCTCTCGATTCTTTGAATGCCAGTAAAAAAAATTAATTACGTCACTTGCAGTTAAAAAAAATATTTTATTTTTGTTTACATAAGGGAGAACAAAAAAAAGAAAAAAGTTTACGAATAAAAAAGTAAAATGAAAAAACACGTGCGCGCGCACAGAGAGAGAGAGAGAGAGAGAGAGAGAGAGAGAGAGAGAGAGAAGAGTAGCACAAAATGCGACTCACCGAAATTCTCTGAAGACAAATATTTTCGTCTATTGCATTCTATATACGTAGATGCATATTTCTAGCACAACCAAATTGTGAAAAGCTTAAAAAGATGTAACTCTCATAGTCAGGACTTCAGAATTCAAAGAAAACGAAACGCGGGAGTCATAACTAGGACGTGTTCGTGTTTATTCGAGTAAATAAATATAGGATAAAGTGAGAAATGTATAAAAAAATTCGCTCTGTAATTCTTCAATATATTCGGAAATAGTGTATATGTGTTACAGTACGGGTCCTATCTACTGTCTATCTGTGTGTGATGCGCGCATGTTATGTGTGTATATATCTCCTTTGAGATAGATCAAAGATCTTTGAAAAGTAAATGAGGCGATTATATGCATGGATATCTAACTAGTCTGCTAAAAAAGAAAGACGAAAAAGAAAATGAAAAAGAAAAAGAAACAAAAGATGAAGAAACTTTGAAGGTGGCTAAAAGACAAAAATCCATTCTAATGTATAAACAATCTTAACGGTCGTCTCTCGTGCAAATCATTCTGCAAGCATTCTGACAGAAAAAGTACTGATCTTTGTGCGATCTTAGAAAAACTTAAATCTCAAAGGAACGTTAAAGGATAAAACGATACAATTTTCTGAGAAAAAAGTCTCGTATTATCTATCGACGGTCCATCAATCCTTGGAGGGTAAGAAAAGGATGTCTGTCATTCTGGCAGACGACGTGCTGTCCGCGTGCTTTTCCCTTCTTTTGTTCAAAAGAATGTCCAAGGGAGGAAAAAAAAACAGAAGACTGGATCGTAAAACTTACCGCGTATCAGCTGACCCGTAGCACAACGAAAATGTTCTAATTCCCGAACGGTGGATGCATCCCTTACGAACGTTTCACTTCGGATTATTTCGGAACGAGGTAAAAACTTGGACGAACTACGGCCATACCGTATGGCAGCGCGACGAAGACTGCCTCTGTTAGCTGATTAATGAACTAAAGTGCGCGACGTGACGAAAGGTGGAGCTTGACGTTAAAAAAAGCGCGAATTTTGATTTGCTCTTGTCTAGAGATTGATGTTTTCATATTATCGATTAATGCGTTTTTTTATTTCTTTTTCAGAATTAATTAATAATATTGAATTCAGAAAGATGTTAAACGTTTTATTTAGAAAACAATAATACTTCATTTTTCTTATTGGTATAATTTAATATAATAATAAAATAAATTCGATTTTTTTTTTATATAGATCGTCTCATAAATGTTACTTTATTGTTTTTGCATACTTATTTTCTAATTCGTGCAATTTTGAATCGAGTTCCGCCATAGAATATGTCTGCAATTGTATATTATTTATATAAGTTACTTTTATATAAGATATTAAACAAAAGCGTGTACGTGTATGTGAAAAAAATATATACAAAATAAGATTGAGAAATATTTACCCTTTTTCTGATTGGTTTCACATTCTGTGTTAAATTATCCATATCCTCTGTTACCTATAATCATACAATGAGTATATAATATTTAATCATTACACATAGTTTATTCTACTTACCCAAAAATCTTTATACTCTGGAGATACTCCTTCTAAAAATAATATCCTATTTTCGATATTTTTAAGTCTTTCATAGATATCTCGAGAAACAGGCTTTATTATGCCTAACATTTTTTCTGCAGTAGATATTCGGTCGTCTAATACAGAAGAGTAGTTATTATTGCTCTGGTTTGTCGTATGATTAGTAGCTTTATGCAGACTTGATTGGTCAACTGTTTGAGGTCCCCATGCATTCAATACCCTATGTACTGAAGACATATATACATGAATTAACAATAGTTGTTCTCGAGAATCCCTTATACATATTAGTATTGTTTCATATTAATATATTTTACCTTTAACATGACTTTTAGAATCTTTTCTTCTAATCAAAATAGCATCCACTCTTGCACAAGAATTTTGTTTTTCATTACACTGCTCTCTGTAATATAAATGAACATTAAATTTAAAATGTTCAAAAATACATTGATATTTTAAGAAATTTTAATTAAATATTTTGTTATATTCCAACCTGTAACAACAGAATTCTTGTACGTTTACTAAATTCACTTGTTGACGTTTTCTTTGAATGAAAGATTCTATTCTATGTTTAAGTTCATCTGAGCTTGCTCTAATTTGTACAAGGTTTGGATCAAATAAAACAGGCTCTTCTACTGGCATTTCTACATCTTCCAAAGAACCTTTTTCATTTGAACATGAACTTTTAGACGAATCCTTCCATTTTTCTATTGTTTCATTACATACAACAGTATCTGTAGAAAAAAATTATAGTAAACATTAGTAATTCAATTTTTATAATTAATTTATTTTGTCACTATAATTACAAAAAATATACACTAACTTTCTAATAAAATATTTATTAAAAGAGAAACAATAATATTTAACAAAACATTGTAAATATTTATGAAAATTAATACTTCATGCCCCTTAACATTAGCTTATTATGCCAAATACAAAATATGAATATTAGGAAAATTATATTACTATCTACATTCCCATTTCATCATAACAACAAAAAGTTCCCATAAATTGTATTTTGGAAGCATATTTTATAATGAAATATTTTACACATGTTAAAATATATAAAAATTAAATAACATTAAAGAATTATTTACTATTAGACCAGATACATTCTTTATTTTCCTTCCATTTAGGCTCTTCAATATCATATATCTCTTTCTTCCATATAGGAACTGAGGCTTTCAATGTATTAATAGCATATTCTACAGCTCTAAGCGATTCTTGTCTATGAGGAGAAGAAACTGCTATAACCACACTAGCTTCAGTCACTGGTACTTCGCCAAGACGATGATATATAGCGATATGCTCTATATTCCATTGTGAACGTATTTTAGCACATATATTATTCATTTCTTTTAATGCCATAGGTTCATAAGCTTCATACTCTAGTTTTATAACCTGAAACATAAATTGATTACTTAATTTTAATTATAATATATATAATAACCTAAATATTTTAAAAAAATACCTTTTTATTTTCAAAATTATCACGCGTAGTTCCTATGAAAGTAGATATTGCACCACATTTAGGCGAAACTATTAAATTAACTATTTCTCCAACATTTAATACTTTCTGTTCTAACCTAACAAAATCTTTTCCAGTACCCATGTTAACCTAAAAGTAAAACAGAGTTTTTAAATTATATGTTAATAGCATGTTGTAAATAATAAGCAATGAAGAAACCTCCACTAAGTGGTGGAATGACAGCAATTTCGTTTTTCTCTGATAATTCTAAAATAGAATCTTGAGAAACAAATTCCTCGTTCACAGCTAGTATTAGTGTATCACGTATATTTTCAAAATGAAATGATGCTACTATTGTATCCAAAAGTTCTGTGTAAGATAATTTTTTTGAGACAATAATTTTACATTCCTTGAGTCCTGTCAATTCACGTGCTTTCGCGAAAAACAATATTTTTATTTCCACCTGTTCAGGATTTGCGTCCATTATAGTATAAGGCAGTTTCTTACAAACCTACTAGTTGTTTAAATTTTTCATCACATATACATACTCTTTAAATTTATCAATTGACGTTATGTAATTAATGTCTCCTCACGTAATCACGTGCCAGTACTTTGAGATTATCCTGCTTTTTTTACAAGCTGTAGAAGTTATGTCAAACTTCTTATTTAACTTTCGTTAGTTATCTAATGGGACATTTAAATAAATTATTATAAGATTTTTTGTTTAATGAATTTCACATACAACTGATTTATTCACTATTATTACACTATTATTATATTTCTCATAATACCATTTTAAAGGAAAAGAAACTATTAATAGAGGAACAATGAAAAAGTAAAAAAACTCTCGATAATAGTAGACATTTTGAAACGTCGCTTATTATTACGCATGCGCTAAATAAGACCATCTGTGGCTAAATTCATATCGTTATAAGAAGGGCGCAGAAAAATAGTAATACAATTTTTTATTTAATAATCACACACAAATATGAATTATGATAGAGAATATATTTTATAAAATATCTTACATATCTTCTTTCGTCTATTACACAATAATAATATGATTACTAATTTATACTTAAAGATGTAAATATAATTTCATGAATAAGACTTATTCGAAACGACTACATCATCGCTAAAAAAAAAGTTACGACAATAAGTTACTTTTCATCTTGTTTCATTTTCCTAGTAATAGTGTAACATTAAAATCAGTTAATATGTGTATAAATAAATAAATATATATATGTATATATAAATTGAATTTTTTACGGAAGAATAAGTAGAGCAGACTTGAACATAAATAATTATCAAAATCTCGGTAATCGATTAACACGTTATAAAGGTTAACTCTCAAAATAAAGTATAATAGACTATCAGATCTTCAGATCAGTTTATTTAAATAAATAAAGAAAAGAATATTATTCAATATGAATATTATTCAAATATTATAGATAAAAAATGTTTTTTTTTATTTCATGATATTGATTCAAATTTGCAGTATTTATTACACTAATAATATGAGATTATCGTATTTTATGTATACCAGCTATTTAAGGGTGTGACAGCTTAAGGATTCATTACGTGTAAACGAGTAATATCGGTATAAGAACGCGAGCATTCTTATACTCTATCTTCAATCTCTCTCTCTCTCTCTCTCTCTCTCTCTCTCTCTCTCTCTCTCTCTCTCTCTCTCTCTCTCTCTCTCTCTCTCTCTCTTTCTTTCTCTCTCTCTCTCATTTTCACGATCAACCTTTTTTCCTCATTACATTGCGATATAATTAAAATAAAAAAGACTTATACATATGAAAATAAAAAAATAAAAAGAACACAAAAAATATAGCGCATCGTTGATCTTTAAACACCCTATACTAAATTAAGGTCAGCTGAGAAAAATGAGAACGGTGAGGCAAGGAATCACAGTGTTCTAAATACACACACAAATACACACGTACACTCACACATATGTCCTAACAAAGAAGAAGAAGAAGAATGATAGAGTGAGAAAATGATATCGACATTCTACGTTAGTACACGTCCATGAAACGATAGGCTCATTTGTATTGACCAACAATCAAAGCATCAAGGTATAAAATATTTTAAAATCCCCGTTTGTTTACTTATAAAAATTCATTAGAAAAGTGATTTAAAGTCGAGCCAAGCTGTAATCGACAGGCCACACTGCTGCTGCACCGTATATAGGTCAAAATTGATTTGGGTATAACTTCCGCAGGAGCGTATTCAACGATATGTTCTTTTCATAACGTAAGAAGGTGGGATACGTACAATACGTTGCAGTGCATCTTCTTAAGATAAAAAATTTAGAGAGACAAATGTAGATATATATATATATATATATATATATATATATATATATATATATATATACATGTAGAGAGAGAGAAAGAGAGTGAGAGAGAGAGAAACCAACGCAATAAGAAAATCTCTATAGACGCAATCTCCTTTTGTCGGTACGAGAACGTCGAGATAATTTGTAACGAAGGACACACGGCACCGAGATTTTATGGATACTGCACTAACTCTGCTACAGTATGTCACAGCGTCCAACGGCCTTGGGATATGCATTCGAACATATTCGTCGTGCGTGCAACACAATACACGTGCACGTTCAAAGTTCTACCGCGCGTATATATATATATATATATATATATATATATATATATCGCTTTAGTATAAATTTAGTTTAAAAAGGAATATGAACGAGATTCTGAAACCTATGAGAATGATTTTTAATACGCCAAAGATACTTTAATCATACTTTTACCTTATTGCTAAACGAAAGAATGCATTAAAAGGATGATCAAAATCAGATATTCGTCATATATTAAACCGGTTCGTGGTAGTCACATCTCTCTTATTATACGCGTATATCTAAAGATGTTCGTTCCACGAATACTACTGGAATATGTGACGTAACGGAGGAAAAATTCCAAGATTATTAGCCAAACGTGCACGTGGATTCAAAAAGTCAAAAGATTTTCTTTCGTTTTTTTTTTCTTTCTTTCTTTCTTCCTCCCCTTTCCGTTTATTCCTCTATTTCGATTATATATATATATATATATATATATATATATATATATATATATATTACTTTTGAAAGATTAATTCTTTATTTTCTCTGTTCTCAACTTGTGCGTTCATCGTATTACGTAACTTCCGGTGAATAATAGAAAACATTATTTGTCGATAAGAAGAACGGTCGGGGAAAATCGAACTCCAAGATGCAACTTTTCCGACCCGTGAAAATAAAAAACGTACAAATATATAAATAAATTTACACTAATTCGAGAAGAACGAAGCAAAATAATGGTGCGAGTTTTTGGAGGCGAAAGAGCCGAAATATTAGCTGTGATGCGAAAAAAACTTTCGATGAACGGATTTAATCGCGCAGGTGAAGAGTCGTAGTGTCGGAGTCGGAGTCGGAATTGGAATCGGAGTCGAGGATCATGCGCATGCGCGCTTATGTATGCGCGTTGCGGCAACTTATAGTTGCGCACGTTGCACTTACGGTGCATCCGTACAGTAGGAACAATTTACCCACGATTGGTTCACGTACAAATATAAACATTTTGTCTTTATTTATCTTTCTTTTTATATTATCTTTCTCTTTTTCTTCTTTTCTTTTTTTAATTGTTTTTTTTTTGTTTTTTTCTTTTCTTTACGATCACACGACACGTTCTATATAAAACGTCGTTGAAACGATAAGATATCTTTTTTCTCTTCATTCAAATACAACATAATAACGCACACACGCACACGATAGATACGTATATGGAATTTTTCTTTTTCTTTTTATGAGACAAATACAATCGAGAAACGACGAAGAACGAAGTTTACTATTCTACCGCGAAGGATAAAACTATGTATACGAAAAGAATGTTCTCATCAAAATGTTTCTCTCGTATCAACATCGTGGCAACTCGGTCGAGCCGTCAAGATTTGCGACCCGTCGTCGACTCGATGAAGCTCTCTCTGTTGTAGTCGTCGATTCCAAGTCGATTCGTCGCAATCGTCGCGCTGCGCTTGAGACGAGCAACGGCATTGCGACACACACGATTGCGACCCAAAAATATGTATCTATGTAAATACATACGTAGTGTTATTCTTTCTTTCGCTTAGTTTTTCACGAAACTCGCGCTCCCTGGACTTTGTGTGATGTCCAAAGATATATATATATATATTGTTTTTATAGTTGACAAAGTAATGAAAATCTTTTTTTATGATAACGAACATGCGTCGTCTTTATTATCGGAATGTATCATAATTAACTTGGGCCTTTCGTTTTTTCAAACCGTATTAAAGCTTTTCGTCTCGTGACATTCGTTAAACTACTAAATAATAGATAAAACTTATAAGACTATAGTAATTTATTATACAATGATTTATATGCTTGGGTTATAAGGCCAACCCTCCGGTTCAACCACGATGGAAAAGGTCCGTTTAGCAGTGACTAAAGTCAATGATGTCCCTTCCCTACGCTAGGATCCCGTCGAATCGGAACGTGCACGTAATCAATGTTAGGAAATGACGCATTAGCCTGCATCGCCTTCCTCCAAGTGGCTAGTTTTCAAATATAAATGTTGTATCTTTTTTTATATATATTTTTTAATATACTAAAGACTAAACAACCATCGAACTCGGAAGATAAAAGAAATTGTTTATTTTATTCAATCAAACGATTTACTACATATTTACGTATAATTGTTTTAATATAATTTTTTTTTTTATCTAATACAACAACAATCATTATTCATTCGTTTGTAAAATAACACGATTTTCATAAAGGTTTAAACGATAGAACTATTCCTACATCTGTGTAAACATCTTTTCCAATACAAGTATTTCAAAATTTTGCAATGACGGGCATTTGTAATTTCGTATTGAAATTATAAAAAACGTTCTAGGAGGACAAATATTCTCGGATAAGTTATAATATATTTTGAACTTATCGTATACTACATTGTATACAATATTTCTAATAGCACTAAAAGAGAGATAACCAAAGTATAGTCTATAGTAATTTCCCGTTAATCGGTATTTACTAAAACATCGATAATAGTCATGACGTACTTTCCCACGTACAACGGAACTTCGGCACGATGTTACAAGAACGGTCGTTGCATGATTCGAAGGCGAACTTATAAACGTGTTAATAAGTGTTGCAGCGTTAAAAAACTATCGTGCCATAATCTCGCAAGATATCAACGAATGTCAGTGGCAATAAAAAGATACGTAGTTTAACGATTGCGTCTTAACAATGTCCGATATAAAGTCAATCGTGTCTATTTGTTTATCTATAAACGCATGCGATCGTCGATATAGGAAGCTATTTGATGTCGTTAAAATGACACTAATGACCTTGTAAGGCCAAAGCTATCGGAAATGCAAATGCAAATGCAGATACAGTCTTTTCCTCTTTCCCTCTCTCTCTCTCTCTCTCTCTCTCTCTCTCTCTCTCTCTCTCTCCCTCTTGTCTTCTTCCTTTCTCTATCCTTTATTTACGCATAGTATATATATGTTTAATATTTATCACGAGCCATTGTGCAATCAATTGAAACATCGACCACGATAGACAATACATTCCGAAATGTTTTTTAAAACATAAGCGATTTTGTTTTTTCTTTACTTTAATCGTTTGCCTTTAAACTATTGCCACGTAACGCATCATTAACTTACATGACTGCTCGTCCGAATTGATCCGCCGGAAGAACATTTATGCAACTATAGTTAACACATGAAATTTATTTAATATACAATATAGACAATTGCATGCAATCAACACCATTACTGTTTAATTTAACATATAAATGCACATTTTTTTGTATAACTAAGCTCTGCCTATGTTTATTAGGTTAATTATTACTTAACTGTTTTTTCCTTCTTTATTTATTTATTTATTTATACACTTTTACGAACAATGTTAGTACTCGAGAATAATGATTTTAAAATTGCTCCATCGAATAAAAATATATAAACATATATCGTTCTCGTTTTATATCGAATATTTTTTCCATTGTAATACGTGGCTCTAATCTTACGAGATCGAAAAAGTAGAGCAAAAATTAAAACACAATAGTGACTCACGTTGTTCCACCTTACGACGCAACGCGACCGAAATTCGTTTCGTTCGAATAAATACAAATTTCCCGCTAGTACGTATTTAAACTCAAGTAATTAAATGAGAAGGGAACGATGATGTCGAAAGAGAAGGGAAATTATCGCCTTCGAGATCGGTCAATTCGATCTAACTATTGCTCATGACATTCGATTATTCTAAATTTTATTAGGTCATCATTCGATGTTTCGTTCCTAAATCGACGACCTACTTTTAAGTTCTTACCAGTTATCTTATGTTTTTCGTGTCTTCGATGTGCTTAACCCATTTGTAATGTATACAAGATATCGTCTAACGATATTTTATCGTCGATTTGGCGCGACCTTTGCTTCGGGAAATCGAAAAAATATAGACGTTCAATGTACAAGAAGGATACGATACTGTCCGGAAACAGAGCGTCATACAGGTTAGGGTACCAAAGTAGGATATTACGGCCCTACACGAAGAAAGCCCGCGAGGTCTGCACGGTGGGAAAGAGAGAGGCGCCTCTGGTGCTTGGGTCGTACCGAATGGCGTGCGAGAGAAAGAAAGAGAGAGACAAAGATGCAGACTAGAGAGTAGAGGGGAATAGAAAGAGAAAGAGAGAGAGAGAGAAAGATGGTGCGCGCGCTTGAGAGAGGAACGCGAGAGCCGAAGCACGCACCATCGGATATCAAACCAGCTGGTTGGCAAGGGAGCCGCGCGCGAGCAGTTGCCAGTGAGACGCGGCAGCCCGCGAGCGTGTGTCATTTGTTCGTTCGTTCGTACGGTGCGTGCGTACGTCCGCGGTACGTCTCCCATCCGTCACCTTAAAAATCCATCAGTAAGCTCGTGCTCGTGCGTACATTCGTCCGTTCGTATATTCGTTCGTCCGATTCGATTCATTAGAAAAAATCGTGAGTGGTGGTAGCTCCTCTGGCTGACCGCTCGTCGCTCAACCCACGATACCTGGCCCCCCTCGTCGACAGACGTCTCTCTCTTTCTCTCTTTCTCTCTCTATCTCTCGTACATATATACTGTATTTCTTTCTCTCTCTCTCTCTTTCCTTTCTACTACTCTTCGCGATTGGAAGAGTGCACCGTTCCCGTCGCTCTATCGCTCTTGCTTCTCTCTCTCTCTCTCTCTCCCTCTCTCTCTTTCTCTCTCTCTCTCTCTCTCTTTCTTTCTCCTTCCCTCCATCTTTTCCTATTTGCTGTGCGTGTGTGTGTGTCTAGTGTAGTAACCTGGTGTGTGCGCTGCGCTGAACGACCGAACCAAGATGGCCGCCGATTCAGGAATGGAGACGTGTCCCTCCCCAGAGATCGCAGACTCCAGAAAGCGACCGCTCGACTGCGACGCGGAGGATGGCGCGACGAAAAGGTCCCACTATGGATCAGGTAATCTCATAGAACGTCCTCTGCGACGATTCTTTCATACGAAGACTTTTTCTCATGCGCATTGTAACTCGGTGGTCGCACGCACGATTCTCTTTCTCCTTCCCCACTCCTCCCCCTCCTCTCTCTCTTTCTATTCGTTCGACCGTCCATCCATCCAACCAACCAACCACCCACCCACCCATCCACCCATCCATCCATCCATCCATCCATCCATCCATCCATCCATCCATCCTTCCATCCATCCATCTATTTAAACATCAATGCATTTCCTTCTTCCTTGTCGATTAATTCGTCATATTCGTCTTTTTCGCTTTATTTCTTGTTTTCACGCGCGTCTTTGACAATCTCGTTGGTGATTACTGCTGTTGACACAGCGATCGCTTCGCGCGCTCGTTCTCTCTCTCTCTCTCTCTCTCTCTCTCTCTCTCTCTTTCTTTCTCTCTCTGGTTGTTCGCTCTTTAGTACGCTCGACCGACGGTCGCAAAAATCTCGATGTCCATCATGCCGCTCAACGACCGATCGACCATTCCCTTTCGTTTTTCACTTTAAACGATTGGCGAATGTCTCCATAGATCGAGGCGAGAACGCGGTACGTCGCACAGCGATTTGCGCATCCTTTCATGCCACGTCTCCTTCTCGTCCTCTACATTCTCTCCCTCTCTCTCTCTCTCTCTCTCTCTCTCTCTCTCTCTCTCTCTCTCTCTCTTTCTCGCGCGCGCATTTTATCTATCCGGTTTGTTTCGTTGTGGAGTCGCGCTGCGTCGAACGAACGGCAACCGACGACGACGAGGTCGACGTCGACACCAAGCAACGTCAACGTCAACGTCGTGCGCCGCGCGACGACGCGTCGCGTGTGTTTTCGACTTTTCTCTCTCTCTCTTTTTTTTCTCGTTCGCGTGAGAATAAGAAAAGAGAAGGAGAGTGGCGTTTTTCGTCGGCGCGAGCGGATGGCCGAGTTGCGATCGCGATACGCTCGTCGTTGACTTTAATGGAGGATCGTGACAAGACGGTCGACAGTTTCGTGACTCTGCAACTTCGTCATCAATCTCGCGGCAGTTAGTACCTTTGCTCGCGCTAGAGTCGCCGTTGATTCCTCATTCTTTTTATTTATTACCTTCTCCTCGTCTTTTCTTTCTTATTTCTTTCACATCGGTGTACAACAAGGACGACAACAAGGACGACGAAGACTACGATACCGTCGGCGGACGCGAGTCGCGTATCATATTTTATGTCATCCATCACGTATACATCGTGTCATCTTTTCGTCTATTCCTCTCGTTCATTACCTCTGCCATCGGATTCCCATAATACAGTAACGTTCTTCTCGCAAAAGCTCGTTCTTCCAAGGAACCCAATATCGTGTCTACCTCTATTATTTCTTCTTCTTCTTTTCCTGCTCTTTTACTTTACTCTCGCTTCTGGCATCGTGTCTGCCATCGCCTCTCCGCCTACGTCGTCGTTGCTGCCTGCTACCGCTGCCGCCGTCGTCGCCGCCACCTCCACACCGTCGTCATCGTCGCCACCACCGCCATTACCACTACCACCACAGACACGGCCACCACTGCCGTGTTAGACGCAAAGTGGCAGAGTTACTAGGATGTGGCGTATCGGTGAGTTGTCAGGTACCACGCACCGTTTCGCCGCCGAGGTTGCGGGTCAAGGTCGATGCGAGGCGAGCGAACGAGCGAGCGCACGGGGCTTCCATCTGTCAAACAGCTGTTTGCCTTCAGCGCATCAAAACTTCGTGCCAATCCCACTGTGTTTCCGAATCACGTCTTTCCTTTGAACCTTTGCTTCCTTATTTTTACCTTTATGTCGTTCCGTGCATATTTTCGTCTTTCTTATCAACGCCATCCCTTTCGTCTCTCGATCGCGATAAGTACGGTACGTTTGCGACTTCGTATCGAGTTTGTGATTCTCCTACGTTGTATTATCTTTACGTCGAGATTATTCGCGCCAATTATCTTTCGTATTTCACAGTAATGTTTTTTTTTTTCTTCGGGTTTTATTAAGCGATTTAAAAATTTTATCCAAAATTACCATTTATTATAATATGCTTTATTCTATGTATATTATTCGGAGATCTTTGAAAATAGAACATTGGAATATAGTTTTATATTAAAGATCGCTGATCAGTCTAAGGACTGCTTTTATAAAATTTTTTTTTATTAGCTTTCATAATATTTTGATTTTAATACATGTATTAATAAATAGGCCTTATATAGGTTTTTAATTAAATACATTGACGCATTGTTGTGCAGAAGTTGTTATGGAATATTTGTAGGAGGAGATGGAACGTATCATCTCAAAGTATTGGTCCCTGGTGTGGCCGCTGGTGCAATCATTGGGAAAGGTGGAGAAACTATTGCACAACTCCAAAAAGATACAGGAGCAAGAGTCAAAATGTCTAAATCGCATGATTTTTATCCAGGTACTTGATCTATGCTTGTATTTGTAATGATATATACTATTAATATTATAATTTTCTAATTTATTTATAACTTATGATTTAATTATTCTATTATAGGCACTACAGAGAGAGTATGTTTAATAACTGGTAGTATCGAAGCTATAATGTCTGTCATGGATTTCATAATGGAAAAAATTCGAGAGAAGCCAGATCTTACGTCAAAAACAACAGTGGATTTTGAATCTGGTAAAGCAATGGCAGAAAGAGATAAACAGGTATGATATTATAATGATACTTAATCCTGTTAAATGTAATGATTTTATATGATATAAGGAGTTGTTAAATGATTAATAATATTTTAGGTAAAAATCTTAGTGCCTAACAGCACTGCGGGTATGATTATAGGAAAAGGTGGAAATTATATTAAACAAATTAAAGAAGAATCTGGCTCTTATGTTCAAATTAGTCAAAAAGCTAAAGATTTATCTCTTCAAGAACGATGTATCACAGTAATAGGTGAAAAGGAAAATAATCGAAATGCATTATTGATGATCCTAGCAAAGGTAGCAGATGATCCACAAAGTGGAACATGTTTAAACGTTAGTTATGCTGATGTAAGTGGCCCTGTTGCCAATTACAATCCTACAGGCAGTCCTTATGCTCAAGCTCCAACAAGTACACCTACATATACTTCTACGGCTGGTCTTAATACAGGTAAAATATAATTTGATTATAAGTATATTTTTTTCACTTTTATGTTCATTTCATCATATTTACAATTCAAATTTTGTAAATTTGATATTTAAGAAAAATTTATATTAAACTTTAGTATATAGTTGTTAAGTCAGTAATACAAACACATTGTGTATTCTATGATTTGGTTTTTTACAGTAAGTCTCTTGAATGGCGCTGGGCTGAGCCTTAACTTGAATTTAGGTGCTGCTATCACTGCTGGTACAGCTCCAGTAACAACACAACTTTTAGAACATATAAAGCTGAACTTACGTACAACAGGTTTCTCAGAACCTGCTGCTACCGAAATTTTAACCGCCATTGCTACTCTCGCAAAATACAATATCCTTGGGATGGGTATTGGGATGCCATCAAGTATGAGTTATTTGGGAAATCCAATGGATAGCACCACAACAGCCAATGGTTCTAATAATAATGGTGGAGTCTTCGGGCCAATTGGAACAGTTCCTGCGCTGGGATCTACTTCACCTACTCCACGCAATACACTCGATAGATACGAGCCTTTCGATCCATTTAGACAGAACAACACTGCTGCCAGTGCTATTCATCTGAACAACAATTCATTTGGTCTGGGCACTAACCAGTTATCACTTGTAAGTAAGAGTCCTACACAGGTAGACGCCAACAACAAGGAGACCAAGAAAGTAGACATAGAAATTGCAGAGGTTATAGTGGGAGCTATTCTGGGACCCGGTGGTCGTGCCCTCATTGAGATTCAGCACCTAAGTGGCGCCAACATACAAATCTCTAAGAAAGGCATGTTTGCCCCTGGTACCAGGAACCGCATAGTGACTATCACGGGTTATCCCAATGCGATCGGCACTGCTCAATACTTGATCGAGCAGAGGATTAGTGAAGAGGAAGCAAAACGAGCACGTCAAAATGCCATCGCCAGTATGATTCACTGATTTCAAGTACAGCATTCTTGATCATCTCCATTATCGGGCTCCGTTGTTCGCCTCTTCACACTTTGAGATGCTACGGCAGCTCCTTTCTCCTTTCTTTAACACTTGTCCACTACCACCACCTACCACCCGTTGTCATCTATCGCTGCATCACTATAGCGCTTGCATTCTCTCATCACTGTTCATGCATCCATCATGGCTCGTCAACATTGATCTATCTTTTAAGGTTATTATGATATAAATATTATATGTTATATGATAACTACTACAATTGTTCTGTGATACACCACATTACGGGGCTTTATCACATATAATACACACGTACTACATCAGAGTCACATAATATATCTAGTTATACGATATAATATATTGACAGGTGATCCGACAAAACTGCTATGAACTAGATGTGGTATGCTTGGCCACAAACCTTTAAGATATGTGGCTAGATGCTACGGAGAATCATCTTTCTTCTTTCTGTTTTTAATAATACATTGACTGAATATTACTTGAAATTTATGTCATACAGAACTCATTTGAAAGTCTTTAAATGAGACGTGAGTATTTCACTCAGTTTCATAAAAAAAATTCATTTTTGTTTTATCATATCTAAATTATTATGTTAAATTGTTCCTTAAATAGCAAATGTCTAGGCTAAACAAGATCTTACTCACTTAACATGTTACTTAAAGAAGCATGTTAAGTATAGAGTAATACCTTGCCAAAACCAAAGATTTTCCATATACAAGTTAAAGATGACTTGGCTTGAAGTTGAATATGCATACAGAATAAGAGCTATTCTAAATATGAACATATATTTATATATCAAAGCTGGCTGGACCAGTTAAGTACACAAAGAATAATCATTCACCATTGCCAAGTATCATTTTTAACTCTAAATCGTTGGATCCATGCATTAATAGAATTTTATCTATTTTGTGTAATATTTAGATAAGTATACTCAAAAGTAGCATAATTTTTGACTTTATTCTTCATCATATACTCACTTAACGGTAAAAGCCTATATGTCATATCCATTAAAATGATTACTTTTCTTATAATAATAACAAATATTTCCATAGCTTAACTGCACAGAGTTGGTTCCTTGGTTTTTAGAAATATAATTAATATATTAAACACTCGTCTAATTATTTTTAATTTTGAGATATATTAATTAAATGGAAATAAATTTAATATATTGCTAGAAAATTTTCATGTTATTTCACAATGTAGTAATAAATAGAACTAACATGATAATACATAAAACATACATACATACATATATACATATATACATACATACATACATACATACATACATACATTATATCACTTTGTACATTGTCTACATTGTAAAAATAATTTTTGTGCATATTTGTGTGCAAGTTACTGTTATTGCTGAACACTGCTTTCATCCACTATACAATTTTTTATATAAAACATTTGCTATTTGATTGGAATTATGTCATATACTTCACAATTCATTATATTACAAAAAATTATATGTTTCTTACATATGAGAGTGAAATATCATCACGTCATACATTCCTGAGATTTGTATGACAGTTTATGTAGAATCTTGTCAAGTTTATTCATATTAATCTGAGCAAAACTCAAAGCAGACCCATATAATTACTGTTTTTAAACAGAGTGGGGTCACTGTGTAATGTAAAACTATTTGGAACTCTTGTTTCAATATGATGGTGTTCGATCGAATGCAGTCTGTGTTTACTCTTTTATAAAAGAGGGCTAATACTGACGTTTCAAATCACTTTATCTTTGCGGGTAGGTAATAGGATGGGGTGATATAAGATAGGTGGTAATTAATAATGGGTATAGCAAAACTAGTGACTAAAATTATTAGCTGTAGCGTCTAATGAAATGTATAAGTGTACATGAGTACAATTCATAGCTGGAGGCGCTGGCTCACCGCTCTTAAAAATAATGACTTGTACATTTATAAATATCGCATAACATGAGTAATAACAGTAAAAATGATAAAATAATAATATATTACAGAGAGAGAGAAATATATCTATATATAAATATATATATATATATATATATATAAAGATGCGTATATATATACACGAAGAGATTGACATAGACTTACAAAAAGAGAATTCATATTATTTGAGATATAAATGAGACGCGTATTCACGCATATTACGCATACACAACACGATAAACACGTACACATACACATTATAGGTAGTGGAATGATATTATAATATTGTTGATAAAATATTTGCGTCCGCAAATGAAAGAACAGGTTTATGTTTAACCATAAATTCTATGTGTCGATTAACATTACTGTGTTGTCCAAACGCATTGAAGTCACACAGGCACCATAAAATGCAAAAAATATTAGTTTGCTGTAGATAGAATTGTTATAAAATTCTAATAGAATACATAAATGTAATTTATAGCATTAATTTAATTTGTGAATTAGTCTATTTTAATAGCTCTGATGCTATTTATATTATTGGCAGCATAATATTTCTCTATATTAATTATATCATAGTAATGTTTTACTAATTATCATCACGTCATTATATTATATCTATCATTGATTATTGTTAATCTTATATTACTATTCTTCCTTTCGCGTTTTCAAAATCTCTATGCAAACTTTCTTTCTTTTGACTGCCGGTATTTACATATATTATAGAATTTATAAAAAAAAATATTAATAATCACAAAAAAAGGAATATCATTTCCTGATAGTTAATCATTTTGTCACTTAAAAAAATATTTTATTGGACACAAAAAGTTTACAAATCATTTCAACTTTTTTCTACTCGTTATATTCCAAATCATAATTGTCATAATCACATTACAAACATAAGTAGTGAAACAAACATATTTTTATGTATTAGCTTTTCAGAAAGTTTAAATTACTCATTAAAACAATATATCTCTCTATGTAAAACAACTTGTGGGTAGCATAAATTATGTGTTGTAGATTTTTTCAAGTTAACACATTCCTTAGTAGGACAGAATATGTTTAAGACTAGCTGTGATGGAGTTGATAAAGGGATATTTTTACCAGCAGCCAGTACATGAAAAATGCCACAATATATTAAGCGTTTTAAAACTGTAGAATTTATTTGCGCAGGAAAAATAACTTGGATTACAAAAGTTCACCGGCAAGGAGAAGTCAAGAATGGAGCTTCTTTCTACATATGTGACAATATTTGCATGTGTACGTAAATCAAATGAATGTATAGTAAGTACTCCTTTAATGCTACATTTATTAAGGTGTGCGTGTTATATAATGCCGAAGTGTAAAATTCTGTACAGAAATCAGAGTTGCATATAGTGAAGAATTGTCCAATTGCATAGAAAAGTGGATGTGACTAGAGTCTTTTCTAAGTACCTCAATTTGTGCCACTGGCATATAGTACAAGTAACTGCTTTCTATTATCGGTATATATTTTGTTAAATTATTCTGATAATACTAACATTTAGATGTTAGTTATGTTTAGATAACACTTATAAAGGTACCATTAGATACTATCTAATTGGCTCTACATTGTACAGTTATTTTTTGAAATAAAGGCAATAACAATGTACATGAAGTGGCAAAACAGTATTGGTTCGCCAACCAGTTACCTACGAGTTGTTTAAAGGAGAATTCAGTGTTGTATCCACGAGCCGGCAGTCATTGTTGATCTTAGATGAGTCTTACTTCATGTAACACTTTGTTTTTGTACAGTTTGAGATATTTCATCCACTAACTCAATAAGTAACTATGCGACATGATCTCTGTGTGTGTCGTAATATTTAGTTATACAGAATTATTAGATATAGGTGTGTAGGTAGTCTCTTAAATCTCTTATGAAATTATCGTTACAGTTTCAACATTTTAATTAATAAGGATGAAATATTTGAAGTATCTACCGAGTGAGTAAATAATTATGCTCTCGCACGTGGAGATGTAGTGTAGTAATCAGGGAACTGTAGGAATTGCATTGACTCGCCTCAATTCTAATATGACTATTGTTACAGTAACTATAATTGAATTTGACACATGTTATCACACGAGATGACATGCGTGTCACATTACTTGGCTGTGTGTGCTAGGCTACATCCTGAATCATGCTCCATCATCCATCACTCCACTCTCGCATAGATTACATTAATCTTTATAAGAAAAAATAACAATATCTTATTGTTACATAGTAAGTATCTGAAAAATCAACAAATATTTGATACCAGGAAAATTTCTACATTACATTTGTGTTCCATCCAATCACTTTAGTGCCATATTGATACCACCATCAGCCACACTTGTTGACACTTTGACAGTAGAACGTGTTGTTAAAGATGTGTATATTCTGCAAAGTGCAGATTGTTTTGAATAAAGTCGGACTATACTTATTTCTCATTATATATAAAATCTTGTTATAAAGTATTATAAAATACCTTTATCGATCGTTTAGTTTGCATTATACAAAATATTAGTTTTCAATTAATAATACCATCGTGGAAAAACGAGTTAAATATTATAACAGCAGTATCAACACTTCCGATGAAGATTCGATTTCGGTTTCAATATTGTTGCATTTTATTAAAGATTTTATAAAGTAGAACAATATTAATTTTGATGGAAGTATATACATATATCTGGTAAAAATTAACAATAAAAAACGTAACGTTTTCTCAAATTATAACAAAAATTATTCACCTATTATCTATAATTTTCGAAATTTATAAAATCGTAATAATTTAACTCATAAAAAAATTATGTTATTGAATTTTTTCCATTTTTTTCATTCAACAATATGTTTATGAGTTTGTTTTTAAATAATACAATAATATTCATTCATAGTGTGTGTATATGTTAAAATGACACGTTCAATGAAATTTATGAACTAAAACAACAGTTTATGAAAAAAAAAATATGAATGGAGATCATGACAAAGGCCTACAATCGTTTCTTCTATGTGAAAATTTACATCATTAATTGGCTATTTGCAATTATTAACATTGTTTTATCTAAAGAAATGTTGCATTTAGTCATCTAATAATATTGTTTCTCTAAAAATTACTTTACTGCCATTTCTTGCAAATATTAACTATGATTAAATTTTTAAATAATAAGGCGAATTCACAATAGCCATGAAAATTAATATAAATTCTAATACTATATTAAGATTTATTATATTAAGAATTATAATAGAAAAAGTCACAAAAATCATTTATTGAATTGCATTGATTGACAATAGAGTAAAAGGAGTGTAACAATAATTGGAGTGTGTTAAATATAATGCGAAAAAAATTATTAAATTATATTAAGCATAAATTGCACAGAATGACTTTGATAAATGCTCTATTACAAATAGAGTTGTTATAGTGTTGTGCATTGCTGTTTTGTATATAATTAATACTGATAAACAATATATTACTGTATAATATAGAAATACTGACCAAACTTTAAAATATTAGACGAATTATTTTTTTTTCTCATTAAATATTTATATTGTAAGCATTGTATGAAGCATTGTACGAGCAATGGTGTAGTAGGAATAGAATATATTATTTATTATTCTTTATTAAAAATATTCTCTAAAATATTCTCTATAAATTTTTCAATTTATGACTATAAATAATATATAATACAATTTATATAATTTTTTGTGGAAAAAAATGCATTTCATAAATAAAGTTATGTTTAAAAAATTTTATTAAAATTGAATATATGATTTATATTTTTGGTCAGTATATACAAAATAGCAGTGCACACAAGATGTGGAATATTTTTCATATCATAAATTTTGTTGTCATTATTCAGTATCATTATTATAACATTGCAAAATTTCATAAAGAAACATAATGAAACACAATATCTGGACAACAGGAGCATTCATTATAAAAATTTAGAAGGATTGTACAAAATTGTATGTAATGTTATTTTATTGGAAGTGAGAATTAGATTTAGACTATTAATATGGTATATTATTTTGGGTAAGCATATGTAAAAACTTGAAGAAGATCGTTATTGTTGAGGTAGAAGTAGCACATAGCAGCTCGGGGATAAAAAAAGATATTAAGTACCTTGTTGAATATAAGTAGTTATATTGCTAAGTCACAAGTGCACAGATGCGCATATGTGCACAGTTACATTCATAAATTGATCATACATACAAAAAACATTTACACTTAAAACAGTGTCAAAATCACATGCCTACATGCAAGTAGAAGATTCCACACATAACGCAGTGCGACATTGTGCTTTACCTTTATATGTTCACACCTTAATTATTGTCCCAATTAGAAATAGAAATTATCTTCCACGATATCTGAAATAAGAGCAGCTGGCTGCAGAGGTACCATAAATATTCATTCATTACTGATGAGATACGATCATCAAGTATTGTATCTTACATTCCTTTGGCTATAAAGTAATTTAAGGACACAATCTTGCGTATCATATGTTTTCCACATTATAAATTATACTGCACATTTAGGCAAACA
>NC_062194.1:7650078-7742578 GCF_912470025.1 Vespa velutina
TTTCTATTTTTGTAGTATTATTTTATTCACTTGTATGTACATCAAATTTAATACCTTTATAAATATTATCAAACCATAACTGTTTTCAATCCCTTATAAAGCAAAATCCTCATTATTTATATTAGCATGTTCTATATATTATTTTCTTTTTAAAGTTTTGCAATTATTTCAAGGAGGTTTTTATGGTAAGTTATTATTAACATCTTAGACAATATTTACAGATTATTATAAAAGTATAGTTCATCAATATATTGCAAAAAGAAGTTCAAAAACAGCATTTATCATATTATTTTAAATAAAATTATTAATAACATTTAAGATTATTTAAAGGCTTTGTAATTAAAGACTTTTTATGTAAAATGTTTTTTGCTAGATATATATTATTATTCAGAAAAAAAGAAATTTATATTATTTCGATTAAAGAAAATGATCTTAAAACTTGAAGGTAAAAATAAGTATTGGATGTATGAAATATGTATTTTATAACAAAACAGTGACATTCTTGAAATGAATGCTACTCAATATACGTATGTTTATACTTCTTATAAGTACAAATTATATCAATACAATTAAAATGTATATTTATTCAAATAATAAGTGCACAGTCACAAATATACTTAATTCATTATTTTTTACTTTAGCATCTACAAAATAATATACATTGCTATGACACAGAATTTATTACTTCCTATAAGCGATGAACATACACTATCATTTTCACTTATAAAATATGTATATCATACTATGGTGACAAAATGCTACCATTATTATACAGATCCACATTTGCTCTTCTAACGTTCCCACACATTCTTTTACAAATGTTATGTAAGTAATCCTACCTAAAATCTAATTAGGACCATAGCAACATGAAGTTGTAACGAATATGCTTATTGCCATTATTTTATCAAACTATATAATGCTTCCAATAAAAGTTTGACATTTTACTGCCAGAGTGATATATTGTAACTCTATATTTATATAATCATATTGTATCAGTGTAATTGGGCAAAATACTATTCTTGCCTTAAAATTTACAGAAAAGATTACTATATCTCACCATGTACTCGTAACGTAAGTTAATTTTTATTTTATATAAATTATATAAATGGTGATGAATTTATTCTCAGTCATTGAATTACTGATCTCATTATGATTAACTATTTTCAATGAGGAAAAAAAACAAGATCAATATATCGCAATATTCAATTACATATTCCTTATTATGTAATACGTGTGCTTTGATGTTTTATTTAATTTATTAGATAATTCTATGTTGTATACATCTGTAATGTGCATTACTTGTTTGCGCTTTTATATATGGACAAGGATAATATACCAAAAAAACTGAGCTGAGGAAAACAACATAGATATGTATATAAATCTCGTTAATTTAATGCAATGATCGTATCCAAGTCCTTGATTTAAATGTTCTGTATAAAAAATTATTTACATATCTATCTCATCATTTGTATGCCATATGCATAAATTTTGCTTGATCAGTATGTAAATATAAATTAGTTTTTTATACTTCCTGCATTTATAACAAAGTTCCAGTGGCAAAATACAATTGATTATTATTTCTATTTTCATAATAGAAAACACACAAACAAGTAATATCAATTGCACAATATTATATCAATAAAAAACTTAAAATATAGAAAAGTTTGATGATAAATCTATTTGATTAATAATTCACCATACTTCAATTATTGATTTAATGAAGTTATCATAATATAACCTAAATGTAGTCATATGCTGATAATAAATGAAAGAAGGAATACTAATCTTAAATAAGGAAAATTAAATGTAAATCTGACATATCCCTGATGTAAATTTTGTAATTTTCAAAGAACAAATACTCCGTAGTTTATTTTTAACATTAAAAATAATATCAACTATAAAAATTATAAACTGATTATTATAATCACCATATATAATTTTTACTATTTAAAACTTAGTAAAGTTATCTCGCGCGACAAAATTAGATGTATCTAAAGGGGAAATGTTTTAAAAGGAATATGATTTGTACTTTTCATTCCTCAGTATTGTTGTTAAATTTCAATAAAATGCATTTCCTATGAATTTCCCTCTTCCTTTCCAAGTTTATATACTACATATACTGGAAGTTGCAGTCATTATGCTAGTTTCAGCAAAAAATTTAAAGATATTTTACTATTATTAAATAGTAACACTTTTTCTTATTCTATATGAGTCAAAGTTAATTGAAAAATTATATTATAAGTATAAAAGTAAACTTTTGATTTCAGACAACAGAACCTATTCTTAATAGGTTAATACATTATATAAAATATTATGTAAACGCTGTACGAAGACAAATTTTGTAAATTTTGATTGTGCATATAAAATAATCAAAACAACATAACAGAAGTAAAAAAATAGGCCAATATTCCTATTCTTTCATTAAGTACAGAAATGGCACGACTATCACTTTGTTTTCAAACAACTGATACAATAGCACACAGTTTGATCATGTTGATGATGAAATATCTTGTATCAGTGATACATAGTATGTTCCGTATCATCTACCATTTCAATACTTAATTGTAGTTTAAAAGTGATAAAAGGTGAAAACGTACCATTATCTTACGGACCTGTAAATGTATTTCATATAAAATTAGCAAAAGATATAGTTGCAAATTTAACGTTATGCTCTCTGTGCTTATTAAAAATTTAAGCAAAAACGCATCTTATATGCATGTGAATTCTACTCTATAAATACAAAGAGTAGTTTCTTGATAACGTCATTTCTTTGTAAATTTGATACAAAATAAGGCTCATGGGTACTTTAACACCTTTTGCCACTACCAAACCACAAAAAATTGGACCACCTCTTTCCATACTTCCAGTGAATTAGAAGAGGAAAAGGGTGGTCTGCCTTGCTTGCTACTTGGTCGCCTCAGGTGGACAGTCAGGCTGGTTATTAGGGTGAGCTGCAGTGAAAGCTGGATGACCTTCTAAATGTCTATCTACCCTTAAAATTGTTGGAAATGGTCTCAAATCAACATGAAACCTTCTGGCATTGAAAATTTGTGGCACCAAACAACAATCTGCTAATGTAATTTCATCTCCTACGCAATATTTGCCTGCACTGGAAGACAACAATTTTTCTACAGCTGTAAAAGAAAGAATTTTAATTATTATTGATACTTCTATTTTTATAAATATAAGTTTATTGATTATAATGATACAATATTTCAATTTCCTATCTGTAATGTAAAAATTTAAATTGCCCACCTGTAAAACCTCTTGTTATCCAATGCTGTGCCCATTCCTTCTTACGTTCTTCCCCTACATATATTAGCACAACTAAATTCTGCAAAGGTTGTATACCACTAGCTATTACTTCACAAATCTCTCTAACTCTAGCTCTTTTGACTGGATCAGCTGGCATCAATGGACGATGTGGTCTAGTCTCTTCCAGATATTGTAATATATTAAGCTAGAAAAAACAAATATAATCACTTATTAATTACTTAGACAATGTATTTCATTAATATATAATTTACATTATACTCACAGACTCTATCAATGTATGATTGTCAATATGAAGTGCAGGCACTTGTTCCATTGGATTTATTTCACGGAACTCATTACAATGTTGTTCTCCTCCACCTTTTACTAGGCTGACAGGTTTTATGTCATAAGGTATCTCTTTTAAATTTAATGCTATGAAGACAAAGATATGTAAGATACAACTTAACTGATGAAACATTAAGATAACACATATTTTATAATATTCTTTTAACTATTTTATTAATATAATAAACAACGAAAGACAAAAATTTAAATGCACACAGATATACAATTCCAATATATTATTTAAAGTAAAAATGTGTACAATTATATTAAATTAAAGAATATTATTTTTCTTACCAATTCTCACCCTCCAAGAACAGGAACTCCTCCAATAGGAATAGAGTACCGGCTATAATGGGGGAAAAAAAGAAAGAAATAAAAAAAAACAGATATTCTTTTTTTTTTTTTTTTTTTTTTTTTTATTATATTTACCGACCACGAACGATACCAGTTACCAATACATTTACACAAATGTTAACTCGAGGCCGATTGAGAGAGAGAGAGAGAGAGAGAGAGAGAGAGAGAGAGAGAGAGAGAGAGAGAGAGAGAGAGAGAGAGAGAAAGGAAGAGAGAGAGAGAGAGAGAGAAGCAAATTTATTCTGGAAAAAATGACTTAAGAAGATCATCGAACAAGGTCATCATATTTTAAAATATCAAAATAATTATCAAGAAAACAGACAACGAGTATAAACGAGTAAAATATCAAATTCTAATCAAGGAACGACATAACACAGGCCTTGAGCTACATAAAGAGGAAGGGAGTTGTGATCAAAGCGATCAACGAGATATCTAAATTTTGAATAATTCGCTTACCTTACCCATGACGGACATCTCGTCGTACTGAGATGATAGGTATCGCCTTTTTTTCAAACGCTTTCTAGCCAGACGAGAAAAGACGCACCTTAGCTCTCGAATCTATCAGAAACAACTCGGAATCCGGTCAACGCGCGAAATCACTCCTCCTTCCCCCCTTTTATTCGATTGCCAAGCAACCCGTTCCACCGCCTTTGGGTGGTAGTGTGGGGCAGTACGAGGTACCAAGCGCGAGCCAATCAACGATCACCTTTCCGATATGATATGGTACCATACGTCGGAAAACTGTTCGTAGCGCTTCGAAGGCCCTGACGCATTCCGAAAACTAGATTTACATACATATATGATTTTTTCGACCGATTCATTCGCATGTATAGATATTGTGAACCTTTAATAAATTTAATTTGATCTAAATTTAAGGAAAATCTACATTTTAAATAAACGCATATGTAATAATAAATAAAAAAGTTTTTTCCTTCGATCTTAAGAAAAACAATATTTCCAACAACGATCCAATCATATGCACCCATTTATCGATGAAAATATTTAAATGGAATAGTTCGAACTTATATCTTTTATTTATATTTAAAAATTATGTTATTGCGATAGAATTTTCGATTAAATGTTAAATTTGTTCTTGTTTAATATTTATACATAAAATAACAGATTACTATCGGGAATATAATTTCACAAATTTATTTATTATTTAACCTATATCTTCTAGTTTTAAAGTCTGTGCGGATATTATTATCTTACATATAGTTATTCTAAATATTCGAAGTTATACTAAATTGATTTTTCGTTTAAAAATAAAGAAAATTTAATCATTTAAAAAATTTTTTTCCTAGCTTTAAATTCATCTGGCGGCAATTTTAAATTATTCTAAAGAAGTAACTTTAAATAATAAATTATTGATGTTCTATGATTTTGTCTACTTACTTGATTTTTTATGCTGATATGGAACCAGTTTTTCAAAAATCTTATCGTTTAAAGATATTACGTTACGATGCTTTAGTATTTAATCTATATTAACAATTCTATTATGAAAATACTTTTATTATTACATACTTTTATCAATAAAAGTACGGACATTCTATATTTTATATTTATAAATCTAATTTCATATTTCGTAACTCAAGAATATTATACAGGTATAACCCAATAATTACAATATTGATATAAAAGCGTAATATTTATTGAAACGTTAAAAATTTACGTAGAAAATCATTTAATAAAAAATATATTTTCACATATATTGTAATTACTTTCCATTAGAATTATGAGTTTTTACATAGGGTTATATTAGTTATATTAGTTAAAAAATCTTAGACAATGATTAATTTTATAATTTTTATAATTACTGACATACTGATATCAAAATTAATACAATATAAAAAAATTGTATACAATATACAGCAAACATGATTATAATATATATATATATATATATATATATATATATATATATATATATATATATAATTGTTAAAATATAATTTTACAAATTTCACACGTACGCACCGCACCGCACCGCACCCACCCACTCATCCACCCACACACACACACGCACACATACCATATATTATACATAACATACATAACATACATACATACATACATACATACATACATACATATACTCACACTACTGAAAATATAAATTATTGAATATTAAAATTAACTTCATTAAAATTACTATTTATTAATTAAAATATTTCTATCTTGATTCTTCGTAAGTTTTCCCATTCTTCATGTTAATAAATTATTAATTTTACAATGTATTTTGTTATCGTTCTTGATGATGCTTCTGTAAACAAAAGTAAAAATGTACAAACTCTACTTAACAAAAATACTTCTACAATTATATTATTTTTGAATAAATAATATAGATGTGTACATAATTTTTAACAATTAAATTTTAAACATTTGAAAAATTCTAGAATGTATCAAAAAACAAAAATATTGGTAATAGTTCAGAAGCTCTTTTTAGAAATTTTGTTTATCTCTAAATGAAGTTTTTGATATCAAAGTTTCATAATATTAATCAATTCTACAATTATTTATTATTTTTTAACAATAGTTTTATATGATATTCTGACATATTATAAGATGTGTCTTCTTAAGTAGCTCTTTGATGCTCATTCCTTAGATGACTGATGGTCTTTTTAATTGATATTTAGTATTTCGGATGATAGCTCTCAAATATTTAAATTTTTTGATAATGGTAACTATGGTAGTGACTTATGATATTTCAATGTTTGCTTTTTTATATGATTTTATTGAATCTTTTTATGCTTAAGTTCAAATAATGATAATGATAATGATAATGTTCTTTCGGTAGATACTACCTGAACAAGCGAGTGTTTCCTCAAAGTTCAATCTTCCAGATGATGATGATATACGTCATGATATCGAGTTGCCTGAATAACGATGATTCTATGATTCCTAACGTTAAAAATTATCTTTCCGAGTGATGATCTTCAAGTGATGATCTTCGAGTGATGATCTTCGAGTGATGATCTTTGGGTGATGATCTATCTTTGGGTGATGATCTTTGGGTGATGATCTTTGGGTGATGATCTTTGGGTGATGATCTTTGGGTGATGTGATCTTTGGGTGATGATCTTTGGGTGATGATCTTTGGGTGATGATCTTTGAGTGATGATCTTTGAGTGATGATCTTTGAGTAATGATCTTTGAGTAATGATCTTCGAGTGATGACAGTCCTTCAATATCCGTGCTCCAAGTAATGATGATCCCTCGATACTCGCTCTTAGGATAATGATGATGATGATAATGATGATGATGATTATAATGATGATGATGATGATTATAATGATGATGATGATGATTATAATGATGATAATGATAATGATAATGGCGATGATGGTGATCCCTCAATGTTTGTTCCCTCGATGTCCAGCTCTGTGGATAGTGATGTGGTTCCTTCTTGATATGGATAACGCACCCTTGATGTCCGCTCCTCTCCAGTAAATGGCAATCCCTCGATGTCTGCTCTTCTGCGGGTTAATGATGACAGTCCCTCGATGTTCACTCCTCTCCAGTAAAGGACGATCCCTCGATGTCCGCTCTTCTTCGAATTTAATGATGATGACAGTCCCTCGATGTCCACCACTCTCCAGTAAATGATCATGGTCCCTCAATGTCCGCTCCACTCTGATTAATGGAGGATGGTTTCTCGATGTCCACTATCCGGATGATAATGATCCTTTAATGTCCGCTGTCCGGGTAATGATAGTCCTTCAATCTCCGCTGTCCGGGTAATGATAGTCCTTCAATCTCCGCTGTCTGGGTAATGATAATAGTCCTTCAATCTCCGCAGTCCGGGTAATGATAATAGTCCTTCAATGTTCGTTGTTCGGGTAATGATAATCCTTCAATGTTCGTTGTTCGGGTAATGATAATTCTTCAATGTCAGTTGTTCGGGTAATGATAATTCTTCAATGTCAGTTGTTCGGGTAATGATAATTCTTCAATGTCAGTTGTTCGGGTAATGATAATCCTTCAATGTCAGTTGTTCGGGTAATGATAATCCTTCAATGTCAGTTGTTCGGGTAATGATAATCCTTCGATGTCCGCTGTCCAGATAATGACAATCCTTCGATGTCCGCTTGTCCAGGTGATGATCCTTAGATGTCCGCTTGTCCAGGTAATGATCCTTAGATGTCCGCTTGTCCAGGTGATGATCCTTAGATGTCCGCTTGTCCAGGTGATGATCCTAAGATGTCCGCTTGTCCAGGTGATGATCCTTCGATGTCCGCTTGTCCAGGCGATGATCCTTCGATGTCCGCTTGTCCAGGTGATGATCCTTCGATGTCCGCTTGTCCAGGTGATGATGCTAAGATGTCCGCTTGTCCAGGTGATGATCCTTCGATGTCCGCTTGTCCAGGCGATGATCCTTCGATGTCCGCTTGTCCAGGTGATGATCCTTCGATGTCCGCTTGTCCAGGTGATGATCCTAAGATGTCCGATTGTCCAGGTGATGATCCTTAGATGTCCGCTTGTCCAGGTGATGATCCTTAGATGTCCGCTTGTCCAGGTGATGATCCTTAGATGTCCGCTTGTCCAGGTGATGATCCTTAGATGTCCGCTTGTCCAGGTGATGATCCTTAGATGTCCGCTTGTCCAGGTGATGATCCTTAGATGTCCGCTTGTCCAGGTGATGATCCTTAGATGTCCGCTTGTCCAGGTGATGATCCTTAGATGTCCGCTTGTCCAGGTGATGACCCTTAGATGTCCGCTTGTCCAGGTGATGATCCTTAGATGTCCGCTTGTCCAGGTGATGATCCTTAGATGTCCGCTTGTCCAGGTGATGATCCTTAGATGTCCGCTTGTCCAGGTGATGATCCTTAGATGTCCGCTTGTCCAGGTGATGATCCTTAGATGTCCGCTTGTCCAGGTGATGATCCTTAGATGTCCGCTTGTCCAGGTGATGATTCTTAGATGTCCGCTTGTCCAGGTGATGATCCTTCGATGTCCGCTTGTCCAGGTGATGATCCTTCGATGTCCGCTTGTCCAGGTGATGATCCTTAGATGTCCGCTTGTCCAGGTGATGATCCTTAGATGTCCGCTTGTCCAGGTGATGATCCTTAGATGTCCGCTTGTCCAGGTGATGATCCTTAGATGTCCGCTTGTCCAGGTGATGATCCTTAGATGTCCGCTTGTCCAGGTGATGATCCTTCGATGTCCGCTTGTCCAGGTGATGATCCTTCGATGTCCGCTTGTCCAGATGATGATCCTTAGATGTCCGCTTGTCCAGGTGATGATCCTTAGATGTCCGCTTGTCCAGGTGATGATCCTTAGATGTCCGCTTGTCCAGGTGATGATCCTTAGATGTCCGCTTGTCCAGGTGATGATCCTTCTATGTTCGCTCGAAAAATGACTATTATATCCTAAACGTTCAGTGTCCTGAATGATAACAAGAATATTTTAAAATTCCGATGAATCACAGTACTTGGTTTTTTTCAACAAATTTTATTTGTATTTTATAAAACCTTGAAATATTTTGTTTTTCTGTATTTTCACTTTCTCAACATATGTATATTCTTCAGCTTTATAATGGAATAGTAAATATTTACATAGAAAGGTACATAGTACATACATGCTACAAATTTGCAAGTATTTTTAATTATCTTATAACATTGTAATTATTCTATTATTATAATACTTTTTGCTTTTTAGTAATCACTACAATCATTAATTTTATAAATATGTAACGTATATTGATTAGATACTTGAATATATGTTGAGAAAGTAATGTTTAAATGCCTTCGTTTCTGTGATACATGGAATGGTTTCTTTCATAATCAGTGAAATTTTTATACTTCTTTTTATATATTCCTTGTTTTGCAAATATCATTACTAATTTTTCATCAATACAATTATTTCTCAGAATATTTCAGTCGATTTAAAAATGTATAAAATTCAAACTTGCTCAAATGAAATAATTTTGCTTGATATTAATATAATATATTTGTTTTAAAAACATGATGAAGATTGAGATATTAATATTTTATAATAAAGATCGAGATATTAATATTTTACAATAAAATCTTTAGTTCAGATGATTGATTTCCTACTCAAAATATGAATTAATTTTGTAATATATTGTAATATTTGCAGTTTTTTTTATGTAAACCAATCAATCATTCAAATTATTTGCGATTTTGAATAAAATTGACACTAACATATTTAAGAATAATCTTCAAAACATAATTTTTTTCTTTCTAATGCCACCTAAAATATTGTAATATTAGGTTGTGGAGAAAGAAATCCATTATTTTATTTTTTTTTTATTTGACCCAAATCGGACAATCCGAAACATGTTAAATAAAGTGTTGAAGTTCACACAAAAATATTGGATTTCTTTTTCCCCAAACTAATATTTGGCTACGAGTATAAGATTTAACATAATTATTATGTATAATCATAGTTTAAGTAATTGCGTAGTCATTTACTGGTTTTACTTTAAAAGTAATACATCAAAATTATAGATATATATTATAATAAAATCTACATATTTTTTCTTTTAATTTCTTCTAATCTGGTTTTTTTTCATACTTTTTAGGGAATCTCATTTTTATTTTTTTAAACTATTAATTTTATTTTTTTTATTTTCTAATCTTTTTTATTTATTTTCTAATCTTTTTTATTTATTTTCTAATCTTTTTTTATTTATTTTCTAATCTTTTTTATTTATTTTCTAATCTTTTTTATTTATTTTCTAATCTTTTTTATTTATTTTCTAATCTTTTTTATTTATTTTCTAATCTTTTTTATTTATTTTCTAATCTTTTTTATTTATTTTCTAATCTTTTTATTTTCTAATCTTTTTATTTTCTAATCTTTTTTATTTTCCAATTTTTTTATTTTCCAATTTTTTTATTTTCCAATTTTTTTATTTTCCAATTTTTTTACTTTTGATCTTATATTTTTTATTTCTCTTTTGAATATTTTTTTTAATTTTTTAAGCTTCAAATATGTAATAATATCTCGATAGTATCCATTAGGCCGTAAGAAAAACAATCAATAATAATTACGAGTTCAAACTAAAATGTATATACATGCGCTTTTTGTCTAAGTGGCAATATTATTACAGGGCTGACAAAGCAGAGCGCATTAATGCACTTGTGACATCGAAAAGGTTACAGATGTGAAAAATATTAAAAAATAACAACGAACAAAAGCTAAAAAGAAAATAAATGTCGAAAAAAAATCCTATCTTCTATAAGCAGGAAGTCTCCAACAAACTATAAAAAAATATCTGTAAGAAAAAGTTTGTTATTAGATAAACCCAATAGATTAGATGTTATACAATTATTCACATAGTTTGATACAAACCTTTTAAAATGAAAAAATAGGCTGTTTTGCTGGAACTCTGGATCATCCCAAGGTCTATTTAAGGATGTTAATCAATTGAAATCATCGCCTCTAATCGCGTACAAGAAAAATCGTAAGATCAAAGAAGACACAGGAAATTACAAACGCCATATGTAGATCCCATTAACCCATTCTTCGATAATAGATGTTTTCATCAACTGCGACAACGAAAACGAATCCACTTCTAGAAGATCCTTTAGAGACATCTTCCAAAAATATTCCTACAAGTTTCTCTTTCCGTGTATCATTTCAATGACCAATTGCTAAAAGTTTGACTATGAAGGTATAACCCAAGAGATGATGATGCCAAATGAAAATCTCTTCTAAAATTAGTAGATTGCCAATGCCATAGTAATTCGACGACCAATCCCATCCTCTAGTCGATCGGGCATTGGGACACCATCGATGTTTTCAAGGATCCTTTTACTAGATTTATTTCAAGTTTTAACGATTACTGATGTCCTGAGAAAATTGTGATCGACTATCTTCCAATAATCTTCATTCACAGCCTTATTTACAATTTTTTACAAACTTATGTGGCCTCTAAAAATAGCTGATTAACAAATGTGGAGAATACGAAGTATAACTCACGTATAGCGAAGCTCCCAATCAGGTGAATCCAAATTATGACCAGGAATATCGAGAATTTCTTGTGTTTCTAACTAATCTTCATAAATAACAATCAATATATAATTTAAATAATCTTCATAATCTTCGTAATAATCTTCATTATCTTCATAAATCAACATAATCTCTTCATAATCTTCATAAATTAAAATAATCTTCGGAAATACGATATGTCAGCTGTTTTTATAAAATAAATACATCTTCTTTCATATTTAATATTTTCATTAATATAAACTTCACAATTATTGCTACTTTCGATAGTGTACCCATGTTGTTTTTCTTCCTGTATTGAATTGTTCGACTTCTCATACCTTCCTATATTGATGAAGTGCTAGATTTTTAATCAAGTGAATGTTATATCTAAATTGGTTGCAAGTTAATATTTGTTGCTTTTACACAAATTATGAAATATATTCTAGAAGAAAATTACCAATTCTACCTTTTACAATATGTTAAATAAAATGATTTTTGTTGAAAAAATACCTCAATTAATACTGCTTTTAAAAAATCAGGAGGAGAAGAGAAGCGTTATCTTAGCATCATAGAAACAATGAAATATTAGAAATTAGACATTTCCTTTACTATTTAGTATAGTGCATTTGCCATCTCATGCATATTCTTGATCCTAGAAGGACAACTCACAATGCTAAACAATTTTTCTATATCACACATAAGTGATGCTATCTGAAATGCCATTGAATCTTCAATTTATTAGTACCCTCCCTCCCATCCCTCCCCTTCCAAAAATTCCTAAACAATTTATTAAACTTTTCAATACACTGATATAGCAGTACAATAATTTTTGAAGCAAAATAATCAATTATTATACAATGTGTAGTTTAAAATCAATGAATAGTTTCAAAGCGCAATACACAGCACTTAAATAGCATATTAATCAATACAGCCATTAAAATTTAGTCTTATCGTCCTTTTTAATTGAAAAAATATAACTCACGAAATTCACTCACCAAAGTTTGCTAGCATCAAAAGCCATTTCTACAATATTTCTACCTCTTCCAGCCATAGAATTTAATACCAAGCATCATTCATTAAATTGTGTTGGTAGATTTAAATTGTCATACTATATTTAAAACTCAACGTATATAGCTACCAAACTTAATATTCCACCCAATTTTAGCAATATTGATGCGCATTATCTTGAGCTTGATGTATACTTGGTTATCACATTACACAAAACTTGGTTTTATCACACATATTTGATATCAAAGAACTTTCTCACATAATAGCATAATAAAATATTAACGAACGAATGCACTAATTTCACACAACCTACACAATATTCCTCTTCCTATGTTTAAGTATTATGAGCCTCCTGTTTTAAATTATATCTTTATGAATTGCCTGGCTACATAGCATAAGCAAATTAAAATTTCTATTTCATGATAGCAAATCTGTAATATCATATTTTGTACTCATATTCTATACGTTAAACGAAAGCAATCAATAAATTATTGCAGCAAAAATAAAATTCACATCACTTTTATATACTTCTTCCACATTGCTTTTATCTAAAGAAATAATGTTATTTTTAATCTCAAACACTTTCCTGTAAGAAAAATATTAATATATCCCGCAATAGCTACTGTTTACCTGAGAAACATTTCTATCGGAAAACGACCTCTTATACTTCGTTATAATGAAATTCTTTTTTTAGAGTAATTTTACTCCAATATTAATGAGTCTTGTAAATTATATTACTATAGCTTGTTAAATAATAAAATTGTTGCAATTGTACAGTAAAGCTATCTACTACTTTGCTATGAAATTGCTTTATCCTTCTTTAGATGGTCATGTAAAATTCAAATAATGAATGTTTTTTTCTACATGATACATACGGATGGATGTTCTGTGCAGTATTATCTTCTGACGGAACAGTAGTTGTTGGACATATATGCGTTCAATGGATATGTTAACATCTGCATCCCATGAAGAAATTTTCCACCCATTAGCAGTTTCAAAAGATGCATTTCTCAAATAGCTATATTCTAATCTTCCACTGGCTAGGTACAATGCGTTCTGAAGTAGACTACCATGCTGCACATGCTTTGGCTGATATCACAAGAATACCTGATGGGAAATGTGCATAGTTCTGCTAGCATCTCTGTGGAAAGAAAATGCAAAATCTTTTTGCCCTCCCTTTCCTCCCCTAATACTCACATAAACCATCCACAAATCTAAACTATATAAAAAAAAAGCTAATCCAAGAATTGCATAAAATTTGTTTAGGTATATAAGTTTAAATACCTCATTACATACACACTATTAAAAATTATGGTACTTGAATGTCTAATTATTAAAACATGAATTCTTACAATATCCATCTCCTTAATATTTCGTTTAAATTTATATTCAAATGATGAATAAATATTGTAGATTGTTATCATATGATATCAGCGTGCAGTGCAGGAACCTGTTATTTAAACTTTGGTGAGCAACAAGAAATACTCTTATCAAAGAATTGCTATGTAATAAATATAGGTTTTTCTACTTTTCTTTTAATATGAATTCATTAAGTAATATTCGATATTCTCTTGCTCAATAAGATATCTTGTTATTATATTGTAGAGATTTATCCGAATGAGTCTTCTCCATTTAGTCATTGCATGAAACACACAGCAACATTCCTGTAGCTCAGAACAACATTTTGTTTTGCCCACCCTTACCATATGAACTCTTTTCAAACAGTCAAATACGTAAGTTTAAATTATAATAATAAATTGTTCAACATTGCACATTCGACTATGTACAAACATATGCATTATGTAAAGTTTGCTTACAAATACATGATCAGCAACTGTAATATGCCAGGATCCAGTCGAAATCCAAAGCCATGTGCTTGTGATTTTTGGGGCTGATTAGTAGTAACTGGAATAAGAATGTAAATAATCTGGGATCTCCAACATACCTTTTCCCATTTAAGCCAGACATTGAGATTATACGAGCGTTATATACAATTCCAGCAATCTTCCAGAGCATTAAAATTTTTGTATGAAAACTGTGAAAAACAAAACAGCCCCAAGAGAAGCCTCACAACAGAATATACATTTTAAAATATATATTCATATTAATAAGCAAATTTCTTTCAAGCCAACCAGCCTTTTTCCAATATTCTTCATATTGTTTTGTGTTCAAAAATCCAATGTATTTGCACTTGTTAACTGTGACAATTTTCAATATTAGAATAATTTTCCTCAGGGCTTAAAACAAAATTGCATTGACCAAACAAAGTATAAAAGATTTTCTATCATGTTCCAGCAACTTTTTCCATCCAAAGCAGTTCTCATCATTGCTAAATCCTATCTCCATCATTAGAGCGAAGAATACAAAATCCACATAGCGAAATAGAACTTTGCAGTGAAAAAATCTCAACATACACCTGCCCCCTGTCCTATTTATACATGTCAGTTCGTAATATCATCTAATTGTGAGGGATACCTCCTTCCTTCAATCAACTCTTGTTCTGTATATCTCAGTGAGATTGATTCTATTGATCATGCTTCCATTTAATCTAGAAAACACATAACGCACAAATTCCATCCCTAGTTTCATAAAAATATTGATATACAGGGTACCTTTATGCCACCTAGGGATAAGTTTCTTTCAGGATCACATCGTATCTGTGAAAATAATTATTGCGCACACAGACCAAAAGAACATAGAAAAATATAAAAACTTATGCACCATTTGCTTTGTTAGTAGTACCCATAGCTATTCTTTGTTCATGAATCTGCATGAACCTGCATGACTGCTTTAACTACTCATATTTACCAACGATCATTTCTCTCATATTTCTTTGCTTTAATTACTGACATGCATTACGAATCATCATACCTCAAAACTTATGCTAACAGAATATATTGATGAGGTTGATTGGATACTGGCATAGTCAATTTTGCATCATGTCAACGATCAGAGTAAACTGGTATTAGCAGCGCAAACACTGGAGGGGACTTTGAGAATCTTCCACGTTCAGTAGAAATGTTCCGAATCTGAAGAAACACGTTACAAGGGTGGTTGGCAATACGAAAGAGCTCACCAGACAGTAGTACGAGTTCTCTGCCTCGCAGTGAGCCTTGTGCATCGCGCGCTGAAGGTTTTGAGAAGACTCGCGACTTGGTTGTGTGCCGAAGGTGCGAAGATATGATGCGTACGTGCGTTATGCCACCACACATTTTGACCAAAGTGCGCCTTACACGGCCTTCTAAAAACAAAGACTAACCCCTTTCCCTCTCGATACAAATCTTATCGTCTCACCGCACCTCATTCATGGACAGGCCAACAACGTCACAGCCGATAACCAATTGCTTCGACATTCGTCTATCGTTCTCTCGCTCAAAGATTTCTAGGATGAATGGCAGACTGAAAAGGATTTATGGTATTAATATGATGTACGATACTGGCAGATTATGAAAAAATCATTTTTATTTCAAACATATTTATTTTCATGATACTCCCGTAACTCATCTTTGTCATCTATAAGATAATGTATAATATACAAAATTCAATGTGAATTAACATTTTCATCGATATATCATATATCAAAAATCCACGCCATTAATTTATAATTTGAGATCCTTTTATCTTATAAAACATCCTTATAATAAAATATTAAATGCCATAATCTAATATCACATTTCAGAATGTTACAAAAATTATATAGTCATCAATTATTGCTCAAAAGTCATTCCAGTGATGTTATAAATCTATCCTGAAATTATTAGAGCACATTCTCTGTAATCTAATTAACTATGGACTTTCATAAAATATTTTTTCTCTTTGGAAAATTCCAATTTCCAAAGATAATAAAATATTTTGACTCGATACAGTTTACAAACCAAACTGGTGACAGGTACTAGGACCAGACAGCATGGTATCTTGACTTCTTAGATGTATGCCCAGTGTCCATGGACAGCTTCTCCATGACCATCACCCGTTCCATAGCCACCTCAAACGGTGAGACTGCAAGTAAAAAATTTCCAGATATACACCAGGGTAATGATGTAACTTCTAGATGCCATAGTACACGAGTAGATACTGCAAAGTCTTCCAGTTCCATCCAAATGATGAAATTTGGTACAATTTTAATCGTCCCATTCATCGTTGTAATGGAGCTTTAATTTCAGAGAGTTTCAACATAAAATCATTTAAGCTGCTCAATTCCTGACACACTGGTTCATCCCATAAATTACTTTTTTGATATATCTCGGAGTATTCCAGGCTTTCGCAATTATGATTATCAGATCGTGAATTTGGCAAGAATTTGGACTTAAGTTTCCGCCATTGTGAAATCCTTAAAAGCTGTTTTCTTCGTAGTTCATATTCAGCTTTATAAAGAGTGTATGATAAAACAGCTTCTATGCGTAAATTACGTTTTCGATTTCGGCGGCACATTAATTTCTTCCAACGTACTTCCTTTATCCAATTGGATAATTGCTCAGTCTTACTTGGTTGATCTACGTCGATTTCCCAAGGTCTTAACATTTTGTTCCGAACCAATGATGCAGATTATTGCGACAAGATAAAATCCAGATGTTGGGACTCTCTGTTTACTCTGCTTATGAAGTTGTGACGAGGTCCATGAAACAGGAAACAATTCTCTGTCGAACTTCTTCAGCTTCTTCTTTCGAATTTTTTCTTGAACATCGTATCGAAGCTCGTATCTTGAGGCACTAACTTACAAATACCAATGTTGCCTACGTCGCGAAAATAAAATTCTTTTCGCGTACCACCTAACAAACTTAATAATTAATGAAAACACCAACCTGTATCTGGCTCGTGTTTCTTGACGATCCTAGCAGAAATGCGGATTGCAAAAACAAATAATAGAAGTAACACTGATTTGCAACAAAACTAGAGAAAAACTATGTAAGAGCCAAACACGATCTTCTCCGCTTGAAGTTGACTAAGGAACTGGTCCGCCCGGACGATTGGGTGGGGTCTTATATACCTCTCTATACCCCACTATGTAGTGTCCTTACGCGCAATCGATAGAAAGTAGTTCCCTAAATATCCTTTCAAATTTATTATTACGGCACAATTTATTCGTCAAAAATCATTTTTTTAATTTCTATGATGTTTATAAATAATAATAGTAATTATTTTTGGTCATTATGTTACGTTTTTGTAAATAATTAATAAACGAAAGAAAACGTTCGTTGGCGTAGGGATTGCAATGCGGTCATTGGCTCGTACCTCCCCTTCCACTTTTCTACCGTTGTCAGACGATAGCTACGTCTGATGCAGCCATCTTACTGCGGATAAATCCCAGAGTTGCCAAATTTCCACTTTTTTTATAGAATCAATATCTTTAATATTTATTTGTTCTTTGTAATATCTTTTTTAGTTTAGAATTATTTTTATGTATATATACTCATTTATTTATATCTTTCTCTTAAAACATCTATTCTTCTATGTTTCATACTCTCTCTCTCTCTCTCCCTCTCTCTCCCTTTCTCTCTCTCTCTCTGTGAGAGAGTATACACATGTCTTTATAATCCTAAAATAGAAAGTTTATATAGAAATGGTACACTTTATAATATAATTCAAGCTTTGATCAAAGAAAAAAAATAATTACAATTTCATAAAAATACGATTTTTAAACAAGAGAAAAACTACGTATTAAATTGAGTGGTATACTTTATATTAAAATATTTTTAAAATATAAAAAAGAATATTATACAATATTTCAATAATAAACTTTTAGAAATATATTTAAGTAAAATAATATAATAAAATGCTTCAATATTTGTGGGTCACATAACCGAGAAATCTGGCAACAGAGCTTACGGAGAATTTTCTTACTATATACCAAACCATAGAACGACACCCATTGTATTGAAACTTTCTTTTCCTTTAATACAATAGAAATATTTTGTTCCTTAACGAAAATTAAACTAAAATAAACGTAATGTATTCTTGTACCATATATATACATATATATATATAAACATATATATATATATATATATATATATATATATATATCAATCTTTTAATAATTTTAATATAATCGAAAATATCGAGACATACAAAAGCATTATGACGTCACAAGTGACGCATTTTCGTGGTAAAAAAAACAAATCCGAGATTTATAAAGTATTGACATAGCATGATTCATAATATTTATTTATAATAAGAATAAAATTATTAAAATTTTTTTTTTGAAAAAAAAATGCAAAAGAATTCGTATAATTTTATTGCAAACTAAATAGAAACATTGCTCTGTAATCTATAAATAACAATAATGCCGTATTTGTATACATGAATATGTGCGTATATTATCGAAATATCACGTTTATTTCAGGAAAGAATATTCGTGAATATTCGTTATGTAGGAACGGTAAATCTCATATATATACGTGTGTGTATGTATAATAAAGTAAATACTCGAAACTGGTAGTATAACCAGGAAAAAGGTGATTATATATATATAACAAATTAGTCGAAAATGTAGAAAGAATCTTAGATGATTATTATTATTATTATATTAAAGAATCTTAAATACGAGATTTTATTTGTGAGAAAATTGAATTTGAAACTCCACTAAATGCGTATGCAATTACGATTAACAATAAGGTATGATTCATCAAGCGACGTATCATGTCATCATCGTGATAGATCAACGAAAATTGTACTAATATAAATAACATAACGGAAGAAATCGCAGAGCATAGTTTACAATCACTATAGACATTGTACGTCTTTCAATCGACCATATCTTACAATTATTATATACGTGTGTCTGTGTATATATTTAAAACAATAATCTTTTAAAGCTTTAAAAATATATAAGAAACTTTTATGATAAAGAATTATTTTCATTTATGTTATTATTATGATATTTTTTCGAAAGTTACGATACGATCAATAATGATTGCACCATTCTCGTTACAGTTATAGAAAGCATGCGCATTATTTGTAAAAGTAGAGGCTATGAATTTATCGATTACGAACATGACATATATATATATATATATATGTTTTGTGAAATAGGTATATAGAAGATAAATAAATCAGACAGCGTAAACAATATGTAACGTTGTCATTTATTTTCACGGTAAATTCAGTAAAAACAAATTTGTTTATAAAGAAATTGTATTCAATAATTATATATAATCTTTTAGTACAATTGAAAATAATGTTAATTTAAATTTGTAACACAAATCAATACTTTATTGAAAATAAAATATTTTAATTATTAACATTTTATTTTAAATATAATTAAAAAATAAATGAAGATAACAAAAATATTTATAAAGGAATCACGATAGTTACAATTGTGTACATTACGTTTAATAATAGAATACATTCCACTTGAATTCTATTATTAATATTGATATATTGAATTAAATATTGAATACCACAATGAATTCATAATATTGTTCATAAAATATTCTAACATTTAAAAAATTAATATACTGTCTATAACAGATAAATAAAAAAATAGAGAAATAAATAATTAACAAAATAATTTTTTATTTAACTAAAATGAAATATAACAATCATTCTTCAAAAATCAGTACTTTCGGTACATTATTTTTAAAAATCGGTACAAATAATCAAAAATTTTTAAATCGATAAGGATATTTAAAAATCAGCGCTGTACTAACAAATTCATTGAATGGTCATTATAATAATACACTATTGTAATAGTAAAAATCCAGATAACATTTGTTATTTGGACTTTGAACTTGTACTTTGGAAAAATTATATTTCTCGTAGGTTAATAACAGTAAAAATAATCCTTATAAAGTTAGAATATTGTATAAAATAACATTTCTTATTTGGAAAATTATTAAAACTATTTCTTATAGTTTAGTTAACCTTACTTTCTCTATATAAATGCATAACGGTAAAAGTGACCTTTACAAAGGTACAATACATATCCTTTCTATAAAGCTATAATGACCTCACGCAGATATCTGACCCACCTTGCTATATTCATTATTCAAGGTATATATATATACACACACGTTAAAGGTTTAAATATTAGAACAATATATCGATTTATACTATAATGCTTCTATTTTTCTACTTTCCTTTTTTACATAGAAATAGGAAATTTCCAAATTTCTTTAAAATATTACTTTTTCTCTTTCGTAAACAGTTATTTAAAATGTTTATTTTTTGTTAATTTTATTAATAAAATTTTCATATTATTTACTTGTAGAATTTATTTTTGTTTATAAAAACTGAAATGTAATATAATGTGATATATAAAGTAATATAATATATAAAAATAATATCTTTTATATTTTTTTTACAGAGATATTAATACATTATATATTTGTGCTGTTTACAAGGAATATATACAATATCTTTATATTAACTTCTTTTAATTCAATACATAAATTATATTTTTTGGCACTATTATATGGCATACAAATATAGAAATGTAGTATTATAAATACATATATTTATTATATAAATTGATATTTCTCTTATATTTAACATTTCATCAGTAACAAACTATACTATTTTTTTAATAACAATTCAAATATAATTTTTTGGAACCAAGAAAATATACGTATTTAATTAATATAGAAATATATAAACTTAAAAATATTAATTTCTTGATATTTTAAATTAGTGAAAAGGTATAAAAAATCTGTGTCATTTTCGAATATATTGTTTAATATTCAGTTTTATTAAAAAACATAGAAATCATTTGCCCAGTATGACTCAATACTTTTGTTTATATCAAAATGAAATAAACCTAAGTAGACATAATAAAATGATAACTTAATAAGAGCCCATTGCTCAAGAAGAGTTAACTCCCATCGCTTCCATTCACTTGTAGATAAATTTAATTTTTCCCCATAAACTGAATGAATGCAATATTTCGACATTTCCATGAATGAAGACATTCGATTTTGTGTCTGTAATGAATGTTCAATTCCACGCATTAAATCATTTGTTTTAAGAATTAACAACATTTGCCTATTGACCCTTTGCAATACATCACTAATTTGTGGTAACAGATTAGGTATTTCTTGTTGAAAAAGTTCTTTTTCATTTATATCATATTTTTTTTTCTGTACTCCTGACATTATAGTATCCCATGTTCTACCTGATACCATACATGATAATAAACCATAAAGATCACCTACACCTAGATTCGTACAGTGAAGTTTCATAGCAGCTCTATCTCCATTCAGTATTGCTAACCATAGTTTAGAATATTCCCATCGAAACTTATCGGAAAGAGTTGCATATAATCCGTGATCTAATAGAATTATTTCAGCTTCCGAATTATTATTTCTAACAAGAATATTTCCAGGATGAGGATCAGAATGTACAAATCCATTAACAAATATCATATGACTATATAAACGGCCCAATTTACTGCTAACTTCGTATGGATTTAATTTTTTGCTTCGTAAATATTGAAGATCATTAATTTGACCACCTTCTAAGAATTCCATAGTTAAAACACGTTGAGATGATAAATCCCAATATATCTTTGGTATTATTAACCAATGGTAATGAGAAAGAAGACTCTGTATCTTCTCTGCATTTTTTCCTTCTTGAGTAAAATCTAATTCTAGTGGTATATTTTTCTTAGTTTCATCAACTAACCAATCGAATTTAAAGTCTGGAAAAATGTAAGACGTAATTTTCACTAATGTAGACATAGTTTTTATATCAACAAAAGCATTGGTTTTGACGGTACGATGTTGGACTTTAACAGCAACCACATTGCCATTTTTAAGTACAGCTTTATGAACTTGTGCAAGACTAGCAGTACCCAAGGGTATGGGATCGATGATTTCGAATATATCATATGGATCTTTTTTGAAATCTTCTTTTATTACTCTGAGAACGTCATTAAATGATGATGGTGGTGCAGAACTGTGTAAAACACGCATTGTACTAACATATTCTGCTGGTAATAAATAATCCAATGCTCCAATATGCTGGCCAACTTTTATATATACACCTTTATTGGCACAACAAAGTTCAAGAAGACGTTCTGCTCCATATTTGTGTGTTTTTGATTTTAATTGTAAGTATTCTGGTGATGTCCTTTCCAAACTGGTATCGTAAAGTTCCTTTTTATAGTAATTACCTATTATAAAGACAGTAACAGCAGCACGCCCAAGACGTACGATACCGATTGATCCAATATCATATTCATTAGCTCTTAATGATGCCAAGGTGCCTACAGCTATTGCACTTATCGTAGCAGTTTTCAAGAATTTTTTCAAAGCAGTTTTCAAGAATGTAATCATTGTCACGAAAAACAAATCTATGAAGTTATAAAATAAATATGAGATTAATATTTATTGTTTAAGAATACATAGATTAATAAAAAAAACTAACCTTAAATCATATCCTTATTATTTTAGAAAATATATAAATATTTTCTGCTATATTAACGTAATTTTCAAAAATTGGAAGTAAAGATGAATTAGCTCTTTTCTGGTGATATCATTATATTAACTTTATATCACATAACCTAAATGTCAATTATATCACGAACACGTAAAAAAAGATCAATGAAACATCCAATATTTATTCATATTTACTTTATTGAATTTAATCAATTCACTGTTATATTCTAAATGAAAATTATATTTATCGAATAATCAAGAGATAGAGGATCAATAACTTAACTTCAACAAAAATGAATTCTTAAAAACTTTCACTATTGACTAAAAGCATCTGAATTACTACTTTCACTTTTATAAAATTTTTAAATAATTTCGGTAACACTACATAAAAATCTTCATTCATAGCAGCTATTAATATTAAATAACAGTCTATAAAAATCAAATAGTTATATAAGATTTAATGAATCATGATTTTATAAAAAGAAATGATTTTTAACTGTTCAAATAATTTTATATCTGTAATGTAAAGAAAATATTTTGTGATATTTTGTGAGTGAATTTTGAGTATTATCTAATAATATGTAAGCTCATAATTAAGGTATAGAAACAATATATATTTTTATTTGTATAGAATGTTGTAATAAAATACAATTATAATTACTGTTTTATTATACATAAAATATAGAACATTATTTTTGAAAATATATCAAAATATTATTTATATATTCTATTATAGAAATAATTTTATATTCTTTCTATATCGATTAAACTACTCATTTCCCTGTTACTATGTTATTGTAATAATCAATATTTCTAAAAGTTGATTAACATGTAATTTTTTGATCGGATGCATGCTGTATTAAAGCTTTCTGAAATATTCATTAAATTTCATTATTTTACAAAGAGACATATATAAATAAAACTTTATCATACTGTAAATATGTTACCTTTAATATTGGTATGGCGTTTGTAAATTGTAATCCTAAACTTCGAGCCAAAATAATAGGAGCTGCAGTTCCTTTGTATAATCGATGAAGAGCATCTATAGCTAACATTGTAGGAATGTTATGTCGTTGACGTAAAGTCTCATATCTACTTAAATATATTGTGTTATTAAGTACAGCACCATCTGTAACTGCTTCCGCAAGAACTTTTACTAAGACAGTAATATCTCCAAATCCCAAATTAACACCTTGACCAGCTAAAGGATGAACACGATGTGCTGCATCTCTGAAATATAATTAAAAACATTCCTTCAAAATTTATATTTCCAATCAAATATAATAAAAAAAATTGAATAGTGGTTTCTGTATCTATTCATTTTATTACCCAACTAAAACTGTTCCAGGTGCAACATATGATACAGAATGACCAAATCCCAATGGAAAAGCTGCTCTTGAACCTTCTATAATTTTTGATACTGTTGGCGGCAACTGTCTTGATATTCCAGTTTGTAGAGATAATCCTTCGAGTAATTGATGTAAAGCTTTCATACCACTTTCTATAATACCATTTTTAGGATAGATTTTCCATAATGCACTATTTATATTATCAACAAATTCCTCCTCTGGTATTTTTAAAAGCTTTTGTGCTTCTTCATTTGTAAGAGACCATACTAATGAACTGAGGGTATTTGTTAACTAAAATATTTGTAAGAACGTTTATATATTGTAAAATTATTTAAATCCAATTAAAGTAAATTTATAGTAATGATGTACTGGAAGTAAAGCTATTGGTCCACTTGGAAGGAATCTTTGCCAAGCGACAATATTTTCTGTTGGTTCACATAATTCCAACGTAGCAACAATTCCCATTTGATCATATTTCCATTGAATATACTGAACATTCATTGCTTGACGTATTTTTGAATTAACTCCATCTGCTCCTATCTGTCATATTAATAAAGGTATATAATTATATATGCAATATATATATATAAAGTAAATTGTTACTAGAGACTATACTCTACAAAGTGGGAGCAATACTACAGACTTTATTCTACTATGTCTTGAAATAACTTCTTTAGTCTTGTTCCAGACACCAGAAAGTATACTTCAACAGATTGTCTTGCTTCAAGAGTATTAAAAAATTGCACATCAAAACCAGTGATGATTATATTAAAAATTTGTTTAATATTCATGTACTTTGTTAAATACATTTAAACATAACTATTATATGAAGTGAATAAAATTTATAAATTGAGATTTAAAAAAATATTTATGTTAAGGAAATTAGTAATATATAATTAATATATTAATATATTAACTCATATATAGACACATAAAAGGATCACAAAAATATTTCTTAGTAATCATGAAGATAAAAATAATAAAGTAGTAATCTTGAAATCAAAGTAATGAAATTTAATTTCATTTATAAAAAAATAATTATATTTTTAAAATAAAAATTTAATAATTTACTGCACATTCATAATCTTTAATATTTTATTTAATATTTTTTGACCTAAGAGGAGAGTGTGTTTATATGAGCATTTCCTCAAAGGATGTAGTTATCAGTTGTTATATTTAGAATCATATTTTTTAGACGTAATATTATTTTATATGGGTAGGATTTTCTGTTACGTTGACAGTAAAAAAATAGTATATAAAAAATTATTTAGATTTATCTTTAGACTTGGTGAATAGTGTTAGAACAGTGAACAGTGAGAGCTAAATATATGCCAGCTCTGTTTTATAAACATCAAAAGTATACGTGGACATTCTCTAAAGTATACAGAGAACAGGAATAGTTTGTGGTAATATACGAGAGCAATGTGAATAGAATAAAACGTTTGTAGTTACCTACTTATAGTTATCTACTTATTATAAAAAAGTACTAATATTTTATTAATCACAATATTTTGCATTTTATATACAAATTTTATATGAATTAATTTTAATTATGTGACATTGAAGTATTTAATTTATCTTTCAATTATTATATTCAGATAAAAGTGAATGAAGAAAAATATGTAATTATGTCTAACCTTAAGAAAAAAATCTTTGCAAGACTGTCTAGTCATGGTGGTTCACAAGAAGAATCAAGAAGAAGTAATATAGACATAACACCATCTATTATTGTTAATTATGAGGTCAGATAATAATTTAAATATTGTTTATTAAATTTCAAGATTAAATTTTTTGAATATTATGTTATGTTTAGAACAACGAAGAAGATATATGGATGGATGAAATAGATGAAAAAAGTATTTCTTCTGAAGAAACATCAGAAGCTATAATGTGTCATATTCGTCAACGACCAATGAATCAACAACAATTATGGACTAAAGAAGAAATTACTTTAGCACTATCTAATCTTCCAGCAGGAGAAGTAGCTCTTACTACAATACCCACATTACATGGCAACATTTTACAAAAAACGTTAGAGGAATTACAAAATTTGCATCTTAGAGAACCAATTTATAAAAAGACATGTACTTTCACAAATGGGTATGCTTTGAAACAAGTAATAGTTTCTCAAAACTGATTTGGATTTAATTTTGCTTAATTTTTATAATTCATGTGGTTTATGTTTTAAATTAGATGTATAAATAAAACTATTTTAGTATCTGAAAATAATATAGCAACAAGAGCAACACCTACGGAACTGTTAGTAAAATGGCCAGAGACATGTCTTCTTGTTGCATGTTGGGTTGGTCATTTTGAAATAGTGAAAATACTATTAGAGAAGAATGTAAACGTCTCTTGTAAAGATGAAGATGGAAGGTTTGTCATAAATTCATAATTCTATAGTTTTTAATTTGGTGCATTTTAGTTAAATATTGTAAAATACTGCAAATGAATATTATAATTACAGAACTCCAGTACATTTAACAGCTTGTGCTGCGATAGTAAGGATACTAGAAGAATTATTATCATATGGAGCAAATCCATGTGAATGGGATTTTAATCAAAAATGTACACCTTTGCATTGTGCTGCTGCAGTTGGAAATGTTGCTTGCATAAAATCTTTAATAAAGGCAAAAGCAGATGTAAATGCTGGATTTCCAGGGAAAACTCCCCTTCACTATGCAGTACTAAGTAATGCGGTAGATAGTGCTGAAGTTCTGCTACAGGCAGGCGCTCATCCTAATAATCCACAAGTACTTAATAAGATGAAATATATGAAGTTATTAATTTTTATAACTTCAAAAATATAATTATTACAAAAATAATTATTACAAAATATAATTATTATACTCAAATAGGTTTATACTGAAACACCATTGCATGTAGCAGCTAGTCTTGGATCTGTTCCTTGCATGAAACTTTTATTAAATTATGGTGCTGATGTAAGAGTTCAGCTTGGCACTGCTAGATCAACACCACTTCATCTAGCAGCTGAAGAAGGTAGTGCAGAATGTACAAAATTGCTAGTGGATGCTGGTGCTTCATGTGAAGCTAAAAATTTAAAAGGCCAAACAGCAATGCATTTAGCTGCATTAGCTCAATCTTTAGAAACTTTGGAAGTACTTATTAAAGCTGGTGCAAAAGCAAATGTTGAAGATATTGATGGAAGAACACCGCTACACGCGGCAGTAGCAAAATCGTTAAGAGCGAGTGAATTAGTGAGGACGTTAATACAGGTTCATATATATGAGAATATAGAAAATATTTAAACTTATATCCACAATTTTAATTTGTTCTTTTCTAATAGGCTGGTGCATCAGTTAATAAACCTGATAAATTTGGTTATACTCCGCTGCATATAGCAGCATTAAATGAAAATTCATCTACAGTAATGATGTTACTATCAAAAGGTGCAGATATTACTGTCAGGACTAAAGGTGGTATTTCAGCATTAAGTTTTATTATTCGCAGAACACCAGATATCTTACCACGTTTTGTTACAAGATTGGATCAAGCTATATCTTTATATGATCATGAATTAGGAGATGTTGATTGTGAATTGAGATTAGATTTTAGACCCTTAGTACCAGGTGGAAAAGGAGAAACAGATCTAATGCTCTGCTTAATAGAAGTTGGTCAAGGTCATATTTTAAAGCACCCATTATGTGAAAGTTTTCTTTACTTGAAATGGTTAAGAATACGCAAATTTTTTCTGATTAGTTTAGTTTTCCATTCTATTTTTGTTATACTTTTTACAGGTTATATTTCTGTTACATACTTATGGAATATCGATCATCTTAGCAAAATATTATTTTGGTTAATATTGAGTTATACATGTATGCTTATCACTAAAGAATTTTTTCAAATTGCTCATGATATATGTTGTTATGTTAAGCGTTGGGAAAACTGGTTACAATGGTGCGTAATTTTAACATCGTGTATAGTTTTGATTAAACCGATCAATAATTGGCAGCATCATGTTGCAGCTTTAGGAATTTTATTAATCTGGATAGAATTAATGATAGTTGTGGGAAGATTTCCAATGTTTGGACTTTACATTCAAATGTTTGCTCAAGTGGCAATAAATTTTTTTAAATTTCTTGGGGCTTACATCTGTCTTATAATAGGATTCTCTTTAGGATTTTGTGTTTTACATAAAAATTATAAATCTTTTGCAAATCCATTAGTAGGTTTACTAAAAACGATTATAATGTTGTCTGGGGAATTAGAATTTGAAGATGTATATTTTAATGAAAACTCTAAAGTTTTATATGCTGGTACATCACATTTGATGCTTTTAAGTTTTGTTATTTTAGTGACTGTAATCTTAACAAATCTAATGGTTGGTCTTGCTGTATCAGACATACAAGAATTAAGGAGATGTGCTGGACTTGATAGATTAGTACGCAGAGCAGAACTTGTATCATATCTAGAGGGAATGTTATTCTCTAAACTATTAGATTATGCACCAAAAAATATAATTGAAACATGTAGATATGGAGCTATGCTTTTGCATCCTCCATATCATTGTGCAATTCAAATTCGTCCAAATGATCCAAGAGAAAATCGTTTACCCAGAGACTTAGTAAAAGCTATATATCGTTTAGTATGTGAACGGAAAATTCGAAATACAACTGGTAAGAGTACATTTATGCAAAGTGTAAGTGTATTAGAATCTGATTATATAAAATTAAATCGACTTCATAGTACTAATTCATCAACTGAATATAATCAACAGCAACTAAACGAATTAGTAACTGAATTAAAAAGATGTTCGTATAACATTACAACACATTTAGACAGTATCAAAAATAGAATAGAGAATATTGCTAAAGAATTAGATATGTCAATAAGTTATTAAATAATATAACCAAATTATTATACAATTTATTTTTTATATTAATTACTTTCAATAAACTAACACTAAAAAAATGCATTTAAATATATCTATCACTTACCAATAATTTTGTCTTATATTGTTTCCCATTTTCTAACTGTACTTCAACATTTTCTCCTATTATCTCAGGCAACAATAAATTTGTAACTTTTGCATTATAGACAACATTAACATTTGATTTTTCCTCCAATTGTGTATTTACTGCATGGAGAAGTAAATCATTTTCTACTATGTACGCCAATTCTTTAGATAAAAAATCCTCATTAAAAGTTATTATAGCATCAGAACATGCATCCCATACCTACTGATGATATTATACATATAACATTACATATGACTTATATGTAAACATCATTATATTTCAAATTAAATAAAATGATATATAAAAAGACATATAAAAAATTTTCTAATAAGTATATTACCTAACTAGGAAAGAAAATATAATAGTACCTGCATCATTTTTACAGGGCAGCATCGTACAGCTTCTATATGTTGCCATGCTCCCATGCTGGATAGCAAAGTACGAGTCTGTTGATTCAAAGCAACCACACGATTCGAATACTTTTCTTCTGATTTATATTCATGTTTATTGCCACCTTCTAGTAGCAATACTTTTTTCGATTCTAGCCATCTATTATTAGCTTCAAGTATGATTTATATCATTATTATCGATGATATAAATTATTTTAAGAAAAATTATTTTTTAATATGTATGTATATAATGAATTTTTTATAGTCATCTTTCTATTCTAAAAATATAGTGTCTATCAGTTAATACAAATGAAAAATACAACTAACCTATCGCACAAGCCAATGTTGTTCCTACCATACCACCTCCTGCAATAATAATATCATAACATTCTTTACTGTTTTTGTCATCAGAATAATTTCTTCTTACATAGGTAACACTATTTGTTACAGTACATTTACATTGTTGTGTAAAAGAAATTAATAATCTATGATACGACGCTCCCGTTCTGACAAGAGTCGCCATTTTGTACAGTAGTCAATGTTTCTTTGCAAATAATAGAATTCTTATTTTATCAATTATACATTTGAAAAATGTTGATGCATATATTAATTATATCTTACCACTTTCTTTTAAAGATATTTTCATTTTCTTTTGATTTAAAATGAAGAAAAAAGAAAACTATTTAAACGTTTTTGTATATTTATATATTCCTTTATTTTTCGCGCCAAAATATTTCATTTCAAAGAAGTTATAACGCTTATATCGAACTCATAAAGAAAATGAATTTATTGATCGATCAGCAATTTTCGAAGTATAAATGTCTGAATAAGATAATATATTGTTTTAAAAAAACAAGATATAAAAGTAAAATTTGGTTGATCGTAACTGATATGACTTGAGTTGCACATTTTAAAATAAATTAGAAGGAATTCAAATGGTTGTCATCGCGACGATTGTAAGTACAACAAAGGGAAAAGAAAATAGTCAAATATCAATGAAAATTGTACAATGTTTTAAGAGAAGATAATGATAATAAATAAATATTTACATTGAATTCGTGCATTGCTTTTTCAAGATTCTGTTTCTCGGAAGTTATAAATTTAGAAATGCATTTCGATTTCACCATGACAACGAATATATCGATGAGGTTACCATTGATCTTTCAAACGCAAATAGATAGAATATATGCTATGAAACAAGAGCAAGGTATGTTGAAAACTATTTAAGCTATTACTTATTACTAATAAAATTAATTGAATTTGTGTATGAATTTTTGCATTGCGAGATACATTAAAAAAGTTTTTTAACTATTTGATTAGCATGTAATTACGTATAATATTATCTTCGTCATGTAGAATAATAAAACAAAACATTAACATATTTACAAGAGTCTAAAAGAACACATTTTATTAGTTACAGGAAATCGTAATAAAGTTTGTTAATGTGTGCGTCCTACATCTTTGACATTGTACGTATAATTAAGTTGTAATAAAACGATCTAATCAATATTTGTTTTTAGATTTCAAACGTTATAATAATGATAATAACTGATTGTTAACTTATTTATATGATTTTATTATTTTCATTTAGTAACGAAATTAAAAATATGTTGACTTAATTTTGATTGCTTCAATATTTAATTATTTATTTAAAATACTATCTAGGGAAGAGAATATGGCAGAGCATAGAGGAACATCGTTCTATAATTCTTGCGTGAAAGTACCCATAGATCCATGTAGTAGACAACCAACTCCTTCTTACGAACGACCACGATCTATCAAAAGCGAAAAACAAAATGTTGCGGACAAAGAACGAAAAATAATTTTCGCTGCGGACGATTTGCCAAAAACGGAATCAGAATTGTCGAGTCCTCGAGAAAATTTAGAAGGTTTCCTTGAATTTTTGGAGAGTATACCCGATTACAAACAAGTACATCATCTGTCTAACGAACAGTTTCGACAAAAGGTTGAATACTTGAGAAGGAAACAACGACTTTATTTAAAGAATTTAAAAAATATTTTCGACGAACCTGAGAAAAATACATCAAAAATTTCAATATCGAGAAATAATCGCAATACGAAAGTTATGCGAGATGGCGGTTCCAATGAATTAAGATTGAACGGTAAAAAATGTTACATCGAAGAATCGAGAACAAATAGTCCTATACTTTATCCATCCGGTAGTTTCTCCGGACTTATGGAAGATCAAGATATTTTAACATATAGGTATAAAAAATTTGTAATATCGAATTTTATTCAATTTGAAATTAATCATCGTCGTGACGAATTAATTAGTCGCGATGAATCTATTAATTTTCTCTTTTCCTCTTTATAATAGATTTAAGGATAAAGAAGCTAAAGCTATACGTAACAAGGAAATATATACTACTAACAAAGATCGGAATAGATGGAGCGAATCAAAGAGCAATGAAAGTTTGAATAGTGATTCGGAAGATAGCGAGGAGACAAAGAGTCTGCCAGCGAGTGGTTCAAAGGAATGGCATCCGACAGTGCCTAAACCATTTAGCTTCACTCTTAGGTATAACATTTCTACTTAAAATGTCTCTGCTTTGCATTTGCGAGAAAGAAAACGGAAATAATAACGGCACATAATAAATTGTTATTCAGAGAAGAAACGGAAAAATATATGACATTGACGGAAGTGGAAGCGGTCGAACATTCAAAGGAGGAAAGCAATAAGAAAGGTCCTTCTAAGAAACGTCGCGTCAGACCAATTCCTCTTACCTCTAAAATACCACTTTATGACAAATTACTTGCAGAAAAAGAAGAGAGGTACTTTGTATTTCGTATGAATTAAGAAACAAAGTATTGATTCATAAATATATGCGCTGTTATAAGTAAAGAGATTATTAATTATTACGATAAAACTCATTGTTATGATTAAGGAATTTATATGTGAAAAAGAAAAAAGATATACCATTTCATTATAATATTGGAAAAAAGTTTATTGCAATAAAGTTTTATTTTTATTTCTTATTTAATTGCAATAAATAGATAATTTTTAGATAAAACGATATATTTTTTAGTGTAATAACCTTTTTACTTATAACAGAACTTATTTGCGAATTAACCCAATAATAGTTTGTCTCTTTAGTTTTCTTTTTTAAATGTAAACATTTTTATCATAAATAATTTATTTTCCGTTTTTATTGTATGATAAAGAAGTCGTATAGTCCGTGAGGAGAGTACGTTGAACTTACTATCTCAAGTGCGTCCTTTCAAGCTCGAATGTGATCGGAGGGCGTGGAGATCTCTAACGCGGTCAAGTCCAGAAATATGCGGCAATAATTCTCGCTCAACTTCGAGATTCAAGGCAAAACCTGTACCTAAAAACTTGTTCGATACAGAAGTGTATGACCGTATGCTTGAGGATGAATATTATAGGTTAATATTTTATTATATTTTATTTTATTTTATTTTATTTTATTATAATGTATCTCTTAACATTTGATTATTCGATTTAAATGTGATAAAAATGCTAAATTTGTTATTAAATAGTTTTTACTTCATTCAGGAAATTATTATACAAATGAACGAATCATCGAACTTATTGGCATTCTTTTTCCCAGAGAATTAACAAAAAAAGTGAGGGCATCCGAATTAATGAAATCTTCCTCATTGCCACCTTCAATGGCAAGACGAGAGCGTGTCAAATCTGCATGTGCTCATTTACAAACTTTTCCTAATGATTCGACAAAGGAAACGGTTGTCCAAAGTAGAGAATCTTCGCGATTATCAAATCTTACAACAATGACATCAGAGAGATCCAGATCTGCATTGACTAATTTACCAACACGGAGCAATAATTTAGCAGCTGTTCTCAGATGTCAAGCATCACGGTATTCTATTTTTAAAAAATTAATTTATGACTTTTTATGCATTAATTTTATATAAATTATTAAATAAGAAAGCATATCAATTACAATTGGATAATTCAAATTAGTAGGATCAATGTTATGTTTTTATTATTTTAGAGAAAAGTTAGAACGAGAGATAAAAGAACGAATGGAAGAGAAACGTCGGGAGCAAGCAGTTAAATTAAAAGAAAATCTTATCGGTCGTAAACCCGCGTGGAGAGCATTGAGATCCGCAGCTAGGTATCAAAGTTTGCTGCATTGAAAGTTCTTTCAAACGAATTTCTATGGATATTTTATTATAAAAATTTGGAAAAACTAAACGTACTTATATCTACACAAGTTGATTTGGTTTGCCGTTGAAAGGATATAAAAGTTAACGTTAAAATTATAAGATAAAATAATATTTAAAAAATGTAGGCACGATCATGAAAGAGATTTGGATATTCGAACATCCTTGCGTCGTAATGAAGCTCGAGAACAAGCGGAACGTCATCGTCTCCAAATGGAAATGATGTTGGATCGTGTAACACAGATACCAACTCTCTTTGAACGACATTCTCAGGTAAAGATATAACGATAATTCATTAGGAATGAAATATTAGAAATATTCGAAACCGGTAAGTTTATTTAGAGTTTCCAGTCTTTATCAAAGCTACAATCGAAAAATTATGGAACAAATGTGCAAAGGAAGAAACACAAGATACCAAAAAGAGATAATTCCAGTGGCACAGATTCGTACGTAAGTTATTACAGTAATTCAAGTCCAAATTCGGGATCACTTACTAGTTCTTCTACTATTTTGGCATCTTCGAATCAATCATTGAAGTCGTCGGAATCAAAAGAATCTGAAAAATCTCTCGAAAAATCTGAAAATTCTGGTTCTAAAAAAAAAGGAGATCGTGGACCACTTAAAGTATCTATCAAAGAAATGGCAGAGTTAATTGAAGATAAATTATCTAGCGATCATTACAGCGAGGACTGCGATGAAGATGTGTTACGAAGTGATAATGATATTCCGGAAGAATAAATATATAAGATAACAATTTAATAATTACGTTATATTTATTAGTAAATAAAAATGTTTTATAAGATAAGCGTAATAGTAATAGATAAATGCATTTATTATGGCCATTTATTTTATGTAATCCTTATGTAGATACAACCAGATTAGTCGTACTCATTTTTTTACGTAAAACAGAAAAAATGAGTTTCGTTTTAATTATTATAGTCATTATGTAATCCGATTGTCTTTATCCCATAAACTATAATTTATTATAATATATGCAATAAATAATGAACTATGTTTCATTCGTTTCTAATGATATACATATACGTAGAGACTAAATTTGTATACATCATAAAAAATAAATATGTTTAAATATTAATATTTGTATGAAGTGTTAATATATCAAACAATACGTTGAAGTTAATACATAAACATTGTAATTAAAATATTTTTCTTTTTTTTTTTTTACAAAGATATGTTTTTTATATAAATATATATTTCTCGGTATTATATATTGATTAGGAAATTAAAAATAATTGATTAAATAGGAATAATTTCTTCTAATTTGTTGTAACAACACCAGTGTTACTATTACAAAAAGAACTTTAATAAAAAAGTACAAAATAATACGTAATTGATTAAATTAATTCTTTATAGTATTTAAAATCCAATCTATATAATATCTAACATTAGTATAAACGCCTGGGAAACCTTCTGTACCACAGTTTTTCAATCCGAAACTGACAACCCCATATTGAATGAATCGAGCGTTATTATTGTATAATCCAGGCGCTTGAAGAGGCCCACCGCTGTCTCCAAAACAAGAATCCATATTTTTTTTTCCACCAGCGCATAACTGTTTGTACCAAATTTCAGCTTTAGTCTTATAAATCTCTTTGCATTCTTCAGTGGCTATCGGTGTCAAACCAAGCTGCAACAGGTCGTTACTTCGCGTTCCAAGTTCAGTCGCACCCCAGCCTGTGACGATCAACTTTTGAATGAAAAAAAAAAAATATATATATATATATTATTAAATCAATCAAGAAATGTAAATTTCTGTTTGTTATATGTTATTCTTAATGTTTGTATTCATTCATTTTAAACTCTTTAGACCTTTTTAACATGAATTAGTTGTGAAGTTGATTAATCTTACGATGCCATGTACAATATCGAAGAACAATATGAATGTATTAAAAATTATTATTATAATAACAACGATTTATTTTACCTTTCTCGGAAGTGTTCCAGTATTACTGATTGGTAAACAGATTGGTTTAACATTTCTAGGTCTGAAATCAACATCGCCGTTCAATCGTATCAGGGCGATATCATTTTGAAGTTTTGTTCTCGTGTATCCCGGATGAACGTGTGTACTTTCAATATTATAATCTTGATATTTCTCCGCACAAGCTACTTCCGTCCCATTTTCATCTTTATCACAGTCACGTTCCGTTCTAAGATCATGCTCTCCTATTCTCACTCCTACCAGCGTTAATTCTGAAAGATATCGTATAAATCATTACAACTATAATCATAAAAAATAAATTTTCACTTTAAGAAAAATATATACTCTTTGTAATACACACACACGCGTCTGCATGCGTTATAGATTATGATTGACTATGTCATAATAATCGCGATTATTAAGATAAGAATTTTACCGCTAGGTAAAGAGCTAACACAATGGGCAGCTGTAAGGATATATCGTTTAGTAATCAAGGAACCACCACATCGAAAATCCCGATTTTGTCTCCCTGTGGAGTAAGCGAGAAGAGCCATCCACGGATAATCAAAGACACTAGTTTTGTTACCACCAATGATTCTACTTTTAGTCAGAGGACCACATATATCGTGGTTTAAGATTCGTAAGTTTGGATGGTTTGATACATCTGGAGGATCAATAAATTCATCGTCATATAAATCTGTAGAAGTAACAGATGTTGTTATCTGAAACAAATAAATGGAGTTTATAACATTTATACGTCGTTTTATATTTTATCGATCGTCTTTAAATAAGTTAGATCGCTGACAAATCAAATATTACCAAAAATATTGTAAATTAGATATTTTAAACAGAATATAGAATTAGTTAGGTCTTACAAGATAACAGATATTTAGATATTTATTTTTATGATATTTGATATTTCTTTTATTTTTAAAGATCATCTAATATCTTAAACAAAGAAGATGGTAACAAGGTAATCTCAAGGTAATCTTAAGGTAGATCTGATGATTAAGCACATAATACGCGTACTACACACGTGACTGGTTAAACGATGGATTAAAGTAGCCTATTGGTCGTCATGGTTGCATTAAGATCTTATGATAGTTTCACGGAATGTTGTCGTTACGAGTTTAATCAAGGAAATTTCCGGTTGAAAGTGATACGCCATAGGGAAAGTGATACGTAGGAAAACAGTATATAACGGTAAGAAAAACAGTCATCATCGTAACTGAAATATTTGATAATCACAAAAGGAAACACTTCCTTGATTCATTAAATAATAGTATCCCATGACTTCCTCAATAAATTTTCAAGGAAATTGAGGATAAAGAGTTAATTGAGGAAATTCCTTATATCGTAATATATCATATTTCATATTATTTACCTTGTAGGATTTTAGAAAGGAAAAAAAAAGTGTCAATCTGTCAATTTTTATCTTATTTCGGTAAAATTAAATGTTAAAAAAATTTGCCTTTTATTCACTATATATATATATATATATATATATATATTCGAAAATAATTAAAATTTCCATTAAACTTGCTCTTTTTAAAAATGAGAATTTTACTTAGTTGTTAAAAAATAAGATTTTTATTTTTACAATTATAATTTTAATTCGGCAATAAATTTTTTCAAAAAGATTCAGCGTGAGATAACAAATTTGAACGAAATTTTATTTGTTTAAGTAAGTAATATATATAAACTTACTTGATCAGAACAGCAAATTTTTGGAATCCTATCCTCGAAACCGCATTGCGATGCTCTTAGAAATTCAATAATTTCTTGTGTTAAAGGCTTTTGATTTATTAAAATGTTAACAATATGTGTGCAATTATTTATGTTCATACAAATACCACTGCTTTTCGTAGGCGTCACGCATCTTTCCTCTGCAAAGAAAAAAAAAACAATGATAGAACTTATCAGAATAGTTTTTTTTTTATCGTGTATCTATAAATAAATTTTACATGATTTATTGAAACAAAAATATAAAATATAATCTCTTTATTTCTTGGAATGAAAAGAGCTGACATCCTCTCATACATGTAGATAAAAAATGTATGAAGATTAATTTTTCTATCGATAAATAAAATACATATACGTTCAATTTCAAAACAAACAAGTTTTATAACGAGTATAAAGTTGTTATACACATGTTTTTTTTTTTTATATAATATTTTCTACGATCTTTCTACAATTTAGAATTGATATGTTATACGAATGAACAAATTGTGGCTCTTAGTACAATAATCAATTTCTGAAATAATTTATACAAGAATGTATTATAAATTGCTCCCTGAATTTTTTTTTTCTTAAATAATATAGAGAATTTCTTTATTATAAATTTTCTTATTTTACAATTTTTTCTCCAGCTAAAACAAAAAATTGTTTAATTGATAGTATATAAACTGGATAGATTTTGTTTAACTAAACAGAAACTTTATACTTTGTTTTTTTGCGCGTTAGAAAAGAAAAAGAAGAATAAAAAATAATTCTGAGAGCTATTAAAACATATAATTGATTATTCTAACTGATGATGATAATTGTTCTAATATTATTGGGAAATGTTTTTAATAAAAATATTAGAAAGGAACAATGCGCTGAAAATGTATTTTAAAATATAACTTTTTTCACCCTTGATAATATATATTATGATACTTTCAGATCGAAAATAGAATAATTATCTTTGTATAAAATACTACATTGTATACAAGAAAAAGAAACGAACTAATATTATGTACAATAACTTTGACTCGAAGATGAATGAAAAGCAAGGAACAACGAATCGTCGAAATATTTTTTTTTCCTGTATAATTCTTAACTTTATTGCGAGAACAAGGAAAAATACAACAAAATAATAAATCTGATACTTACGTGCATTCGTGTACGTGAAAAATGGCACTAATGCTGTGATGTATAAAGCATGTACTATCGTATTCATCATGTCAGATTTTAAATTTCCTCAATCGTTGATCGATTCACTTAAAAATTCTGTTTATTTTTCTTTTTCTTTATCTTTTCAAGTGAAAATTAAAAAAAGTGTAAGAGAGTAACAGAAACTGAGAGAGTTATCTCTACAGCATATCGTATTGCGAACTGAGTGTAAAACCGATATTAACGAACATTTATATTATTTTTCTTGATAAGAGATGAAGCTAATCTAAATCGGTTCCTCTGTATTCAAATCTGTTTATTATATTCTTCGTGAATGAGAGAACGTTTTTTGAGAGAGATAAAGAAACAATCTCTTCGACGGTCAGCGACTAACTACTGCCGATTGACGCTTTCTACCTCACTGCTTCATCGGCTGCCTTCGTGTATTGGTCCTTGAATCCTTTTGTAAGAGTGGGGGATCCTTTTTAGAACGTTGCGAAAATATTAACAAACTTCTCTGACATTGACCTATTCGATAAGACTTCTTGTACATATACATATATACATATATATATTTTTTTTTCTTTCACACATTTTAATCTCTTTCATAATATTTTCTAATACGAAAAATATAATCTTTAAAAATATTCATTAAAAATTCTTAAAATTCTCGAATCGATAAAGATTCTTGCTCCACCTAATTGTTCCAAGTACTAATTAAATTATTAAGTCATTAGTTTAGTCTATTGTATGGAATTAATAACGTTTGAGGAGATTTATAAATCAATAGATAATCATAGGTCGCGATATGAGGAAAGTCATGATACTTTATTTAAAAACATTAAGAAAATGCTAATATCGTAGATACAGTATAATTCTTGTTAAGTTCTCTTCGATTAACCGTTACGTGTATTTCTCTTTATTGAGAGATCACCATACAAGTGATTTTAGCACATTGCGTACGGTATTCTGTTCGCTCAACGCGCTTCTAAGATCCGCGTATTTTTGAGCACTCTAAAAGAATCTTGTATAATACATATAGACGACTTTTTAAGTTCACATTTATAAAGTATTCTTAAATATTATTATTATAAAAAATATGCATTGCTTCATTGTCTTGATAATCAATTTATTTTTAATTTATTGAGTCGTCTATACGTCCGTATGAAAAAATATTAAAACGAGATATCTAGAAACAGGGCTAGTAAGGGCCAGTTTATTATATACGTAATATCTCGTAACCCACACACAATGTGTTAACAGTACTGTGAAGAACACAATGGTATGTATATATTTACGTGTATGTATTACATGTGTCTATTATTTATCTATGTATATATGATATAAATACATATATACGTCAATATGACACGAATTTGTACATAATAATATAGCAGAATCGACAAAGAAAACGAAGAGAATTCGATATGTAGTTGGTCTATTAACTAAATAAATTTTAAATAAATCTGAACAGGATATTTTTCTTTTTTTATGCGTTAATGAAATATTTGGAATCATTATTCATATAATTATTATGAGAGTTTCCAAACACTCATAACTTAATTAAGAAAATATATTGAGAATTAATCTTTACTTCGATAAGAACATGTTAGGTTAGAATTGACATAGGAATTTCCCGGTTCACATTCGTTATAGATCATTTTATTACATTCGAAATGAAATGTAATAAATGAAAAAAATAAAAAAATAACTGCAAATTAGATAGATTTCTAGAAGAATTCCATCCCACCATTTTAAAATCCACATGTTACAATTTATTCGTTCTTTCGTCACGAAAATCTTAATCGATAAATTTTTAAACATTTCCAATAATCCTGAATCATACGATAACCTTTTGAAATCTATCGTCGATTGCTTTGAATGTTTTTTTTTTATCTTTCTCTTAATCTATAACTCTTAGATTTTTTCTTAAATTTATTAAAGAAGAGAATTTTTAGGTAAAATAAATATAAACATCTTAGATTATACGTGCGACAAATAGTAGAAAAAAAGAATTTTATTCTTCCGATGAAGAAGTCAATAGAAACAATTCATTGATAATTTCTAAATTAAAAAAATAGTTAATATAGCAATATATCGCTTGAATATAAATTAAATTCGACATGTTCCTTTATGAGTAATTACAGTTGTTCGTCAAAGGTCAAGTACATGATCTATTGTACTCCGGCAGTTTTCTTCCTTGCTTTTGGTTTTTGTTTCTTATCTCTTTTACTCTTTATATTTTAAGATTCTTAAAACTAATATAAATATAGTTTCACGTAGAATTATTAAGTACGAGAGTAAAATTTCTTTTAATTATCGGTCGGTTTTAATTAAAATACATTTTGCGAAGGAAAAAAAAAAAAGAGAAGAAATAACAACGATAAAAAGAGAAGGAAGAAATTAGAAAGAATAGGAATACGAGAAAGTACAAAATCCCTCTAATAGTTTTCTTAGGATCTTATCTTACTAGTTATCCATGGAACAAAATCGTAAACTTTAGTATAAACACCAGGCCAACCAGGCATACCACAGGGTGTAGGACCAAAGGATACAACTCCTACGGCTGCCCATATTCCATTACCGTTAGATGAATTTTCAACAGACATGAGTGGTCCACCTGAATCTCCTCTGCATGAATCTTTACCTTTCTGACCACCGGCACAAATTTGTCCGAAACCGAGCCTGATACCAACTTGATTATAAGTTCTATCGCAATCATTTTTATCGGTCAAAGGTAATGCTAGTTTTAGTTTGAAGTCCGAGGACGAATTGTATTCCGTTTTACCCCATCCTGCTACGTACATTTTTTGACCAAATGAAGGAGTTCGTGGCAAACAAATTGGCTTTATATAATTTGTTGAGACGATGTTCCTTGACAATCTCAATAATGCGATATCATATTTCTGATCTTTCGACAATGGTCTGTATTGTTCATGAGCAATTTGTTCTTCGATGCCTACTGTGATCGGATCATCGGAGCATATAACTTCGTCTTCCTCTTGAATGCAATCTTTATCGGAGGAGGTATCGTATTCGCCTAATCGTACGCTTGTTAACGTCCACGTTGGTGGTAAATCCTTACCCTTTATGCAATGAGCAGCAGTAAGTACATAACGTTCGTTAATCAAAACTCCTCCGCAGGCAGTAGTTCGTCCTCTTGCTAAAATAAATTATTACAGATAGGTCAAGATCCCTTATACGATAAAAATAAATATTAATAATTTTAGTTCTTAATTACTCACGATGTTGATATTCTAACAGAGCCATCCATGGAAACTCATCAAGAGCAGTACGTTGTCCTCCGATGATTCGAGGTATCAAACTTTTTCCGCATTCGCTTGGTAATAAAGGATTATCAAGTAAATTGCTGATGGGATCGTCTGTTTTTTCTAATGCACTATGTTTTTCTTCTGTAGGTGGTACAGTCCCCGGATAAGAAGGTTGACTGATTCGATTTGATTCGACAGTAGACAGAGGACAACATACACGAGGATCTTTGCCTTCGAAGCCACATTGAGATCGTATTAGATAATCCACAGTTTCCGGTCGGAGAGGCTTCTCTTGAAGCATAGTCAATAATGGTATACATTGACGGATTGTAATACAATTTCCAGCAATTTCATTTGGCGTATTGCAATCAGATTGTCTTGGAAATTCTATGAAAAAAAACACACACATACATTATATAATGCTTCAAAGATCAGAATTTCCAAATCTATTTTTAATGTTCTTTATAATAATCTTGATGATAATATGTACATTCGAAATTTATTATAAAAGATTTGAAAAATTATGTAACACATCATCGTAACATATATTGTTTTGATAAATAATCAGGATAAAAAAGAATAATACTCGTATTTTTTCGATTGCACATAACACATTTAAAAAGATCAAGATAAATAGTGTTGTAATTATTAACTAACGTATTAACTAAGGATTTTTCCACGACATCATTCTCATCGTATCCAGCTTCGTACTCATGATTAACTAATCGAAACGATCTTGTCAAGAAGAAGAGACATAAAAGATTATTTAAATCAGTCAATATATCATATTTGATGCGTTTAAATATATATAATTATTAACTACGACTGTGTTTATTAATGGAAATCGTCGATCATTAAAATTGATGACTTCATAAGCAGAAATCACTTATTAGATAAACATTTTTATTTCATATTGAAGACATTTTAATAATAATTTTTGACTTTTAAATAATAATTTATAAAAGTAAATTTTATAAATGACAAAATACAATGGCTTTAAATAATTAACACATGTTCTAACAGAGTCTATATTTAATTACATATTGTAATTAAAACTAAAAATACAAAATTTTTAATTACTTACGTGCATCGACGGTACTAAACGTTGATACATAGAAGATAGCAATCATAGCAACAAAGGAATACATCCTTAATATCGAATCTTTATTAAACGATTAAAAGCAAACAGAAAATTTCGTATCCACGTATAACGTTGATGAACCGCAAATCTTGTCGCTATGCTGGAAGTCTGGGTATCAACTGACACCGCAAACGATGAGGGACTGAAGCCATGGTCAACTAGTGTCTCCCACTACAGCATCATAGATCTGACTAATTGGCCTCCGGCCGTTTACGTATTTTACATTTCTCTTTTCAGACAATTTCTGACAAAACTTCCTCCTTCTATTTAACTTATCTCTTCCAACATCTTATGCGAATAAAAAAAATATAAATATCTCGGTAATAAAATTTATCAAAGTTGCAATTAAATGAAATGAAACGAAGTATTTCTGTTTTCTTTAGCTTCATTAATTATCGAAATAAATATAAATTTTTGTTCTCATTTTTCTACAAAGCAATATTGTTTATAATAATTACATTCTATTATTATTATATATTAATTTTTTAAAACAATATTTTTACGATTTTATAGATCATCACTATCAAACATAAATACATACATATACGTACTTATTCTAGATAGGAGTACATTGAATTCCCCTGTGATATTCTTCCTGGTAATTTTAAGCAGAATTCAAATGAATGGGCATGGACTCTTTTTCAAGGTAAATTACCTACGTATAAAATTACTAGGTATTTCAATGTAACATTCACAATAAATACAATAAGTTAAGACTTTCCTAAGAACCCGTTATTTCATTCTATTATATAATATTAATAATAATTCATTCTATTATAATATTAACAATATATTTAAATATGTATATATTATTCGATGGATATTTTATGAATTAATATTATCAAGTATCCAAATGATGTAATGAGATATTTTGGTGTAAACACCAGGACTTGTTGTGGCACCACAATCTTCTACACCGAAAGAAACGATTCCGATGATGTAATATTTTGGTAATTCATCAATAGTTTCCACTTTCATTAGAGGTCCACCGCTATCTCCACGACAGGAATCTATACCGATAACACCTCCAACGCATATTTGTTGATCGCTTATTGTAGCACGCGTTTTAAAAATTTCCCTACATTTTCTCGTTTCTTGGATCGGCATTGTAATCGTTTGAAGCAATTTGCTTGATTTAGAAGTTTCTGTTATAAATTTAAAATTAATGTATAAAAAAGAAAAAAGAAAAAAGAAAAAATATTTATAAAAAAGAAAAGAATAATCTCACTCTCTTAAAAGGAAAAAGATTTTTACCTATGTCGTATATTCCCCAGCCAGCAACTTCCACCATTTCACCGGTATAATCCTTTTTAAGCAAATCACCATGCGGCATGCAAATAGGTATTACAAATTCTATACAAATAATAATATTATATCATAAGATAAACTTGGATATCAACGGTGAATTAATTTAATCAAATGTCTTTCTACTTGCCATTATAAATAGCGGGCTTATCCAAACGTATTATAGCAATGTCATTTCTAAACCTCGGATGATTGTAATCTTTATGAACATTGATGGATTTTATTTTAATATCTTGAACTGGTTCGGCACAGTATCCTTTTTCACAATCGGGATCTGTCATCGTGTTATATTCTCCTAATCGAACATCGGTGATTTTAAGCCTTTTTAAATCGTTGAAATAAACAAAATTGACAACATGAAATCATACCAACGAAAAGTACATATAGAATGACCAATTTAAATCGATCCATGTAAATATCATGAAAATTATTATTAGTGATAATTAAAATATTAATAAAAAATCATTTACCATTTTGGTAAGTTTGTCACGCAATGTGCAGCTGTTACTACATTGTATTTATTAATTAAAGTACCACCGCATATAAAATCCAATCCCTTAAAATTTATTGGATTAGATTTAACTATGATGTATCCTATTCTAGCAATCCACGGATACGCACCCATATTAGCATTTTTACCACCTATAATACGATCGGTATTGGAATTGCCACATTTATCATGGTCTAAGAGTAACCAATTCGAGTGATGCATTACGTTAACTGTTAATGAGAATTTAATAATCGTGTATTTGCATATGTATTATATTTATTTAATATTATAATTAATTACAATTTTCATACCATCTGATGACACGATCAAATGAACGGAAAAATTACCCAAAATAAAAATATATAGCCAATAAAAAAACATTGTCTAAAACAATCAGAATATTCATCAATTATTTATTCTCTCTAATTAATGTAATTTTGTGCGTCTTTTAAATAAATAATCGATTGATAAAATTAAAACAAAAAAAATTTTAATCATTCTTACCTTAAAATGATCTAATAGAGTACGTGGAAAAATTCTCGAAGAACGATACCTCAATTCTAAAAGCAATCAATCGTTTAAAAGAAAATTAAGTACGAATAGCGGTGATTCGACTTCTGTTTAAATTTCAACTTATCGGGCTAATAAACGAATGTTGCAATTATACGTCAATTATTTTACCTATAAATTACCATTATGCTTCGTATTTAAGACCTTTTATTTATAAATTTTAAAAATCATTATACTAATATCTAATATTACTTTATAATATATATTCTATGAAAAAACATTAAAAAAAGATATCTCGTAACCTGGCTACAAAGTTTTGGTTTGTTATATACGAGATATCTCATGAATCACACACAATGTGTTAATAAGCATATCTTACATTAAATATTAAACAAATGAAAATCTTCAAATATGTTTTTCTTGGCGAGCGTCAACACACTTTATTTATTTGAAAATGGAAAACAGTTTTTTTTAATAAATTATGAAAATGATCTTGGAGGACGAAATCTTGATGTATTCGTCCTCCTGGCGATTAATGTTTTTATCTTGATCTATTCGATCTGCATCAAAGAAATTTCAAATTAGATAAATATAGAAATTATTGCGAAAAATTTATGTAAATCTTTTAAACATAACTATGGTAAATATTTATTTTTAATATAAGAAAATATATACATATAAATTTTGTCTAAATTAAATAATTAATTATAAATAATTTGTAGACTTCTCATCGAAAAATTTGTTGTTGCCCCTATGTTCATAAATGTCAAAAATTTTTTCCTAAAGGTGAGAAAAATTTCTTTCATTATTGAAAAACTAATGTTTTACTCATTTATTGAATATTTTTCTAATTTAATACTTAGACAAAAGTCAAGAAGGATATCTAAGAAATGATAATTTCATCCTCATTGGTGCCAAATATATATTAGACTTATATCACAGTACAAGTAAAAGTATTCTTGCAGATGATTTTTTGAGATCCGTGGTAGTATCAATAACATTATTTGCAATTGGTACACAGCTTACTAGAGAACTATATACTTCAAAACTTTCACCAATTTTTCGTTGTAATTATAATTTTATTGATACGCTTTGTATAACTAGTTTATAACTTATATTAATTCAATTATCTTACAATCTGTAATTATTCTACGTCTAAAATCATAAACAAAATTTACTATATATATTTACTATATATATGTTGTATGTATATATATATATTTATTTATTAGTATTATAAAAAATATTTATTTCAAATTATATGATAATTAAACAGTATACTTATAAATTTAGCATAAATTTCTGATATATAAAATAATGGATTGAATTACAATGAATAAACAAATGTAAAAATATGACATTAACTATCAATAAATAAATAAGAGAAAATAAAATTTTATTTAGTCTGCTATTCCAGTAAGTTTTTAGAATTTAGATTTTACTGCTGTAATGTCAGTGGAAGTTGCAACTTCATTTTTTTCAACATTTTCTACTTGATTATTTATTACCAAAACTTCATTAGCAACTTCATTCTTTTTATCTACTTTTTCATTTTTAGAATCTACTATTTTTTCTTCACTTTTTTCAAATGAAATGTCATTAGAAACTTCATTCTCTTTATCTATTTTTTCCTTTTTAAAATCTATTTTTTCTTCATTACTTTCAATTGAAATGTCATCAACAACTTCATTTTTTTTTTCTACTTTTTCATTTTTAGAATCTACTATTTTTTTTTCACTATTTTCAACTGAAATGTCATTCAAAACTTCATTCTTTTTATCTACTTTTTCATTTTTAGAATCTATTTTTTCTTCACTACTTCCCAGTGAAATGTCATTGGAAACTTCATTTTCTTTATCTACTTTTTCATTTTTAGAATCTACTATTTTTTCTTCATTACTTTCAATTGAAATGTCATCAGCAACTTCATTTTTTTTATCTATTTTTTCATTTTTAGAATTTACTATTTGTTCTTCACTATTTTCAACTGAAATGTCTGTACATGCATTCACATTTTCAGAATTAATTGAATTTACAGCTTTTGTTTCATATAATTTATCATTATCTCTTTCAGTTTCATCACTAGAACGCTCACTATCATTAGATATTTGTTGCTCGAATTTATTAAATTTTACTGGCTCACTATTTTCTATATCACTATCATCTGAAGTATCAAGCTCATCAGAATCAATATCTAAATCCAGAATTGTTTTCTTCTTATTACTTTTAACTTCTTCTTCACATTTTCTTTTAATACTTGAACTTCCAGCAATAGCAACTTTAAATCCTTCTTCTACCGCATCTCCAATTTTTTCTGTCAAAATTGATCTCTCTTTTTCATAATTTTGATCTTTAAACTCATGCTTTGGTTCTGCACAAAGTCTTTCTAACTTTTTCTTTTTACGTTCTGCTGCTTCCTCTTTACGTTTTGCTTGCTTTTCAATCCAAGCTTTAAGTCTTTTTTCTTCATTTATATCTCTTAATCTGCGTCCGCTCAAATCTCTGCAAGCCTCGCGATTTGTAGTTTTTTCAATTTGAGCACCTATGGCCCGTAACATAGAGCCAAACCCACCTTTTCCACCCAATAATTTTGGAATAATAGTTGCGCAACCATGCAAGAACATATTACTTTCATTAATAGTGCGGCCATTATGAACTATATAAAAATTCTCTCTTGATACACCCTATATAAAAATAAAGTATTATACATAGATTAATACTAATAATTTACTTATAAGTTATCTCTGGGATATAAGTTTCAAGAATGACGATACACTCAATTACAAGGTTAGATTTTGTATTCTTTACTTACAATTATTTCTTCAAACCGCTCCCATATTTTATCGACTGAAAGCAATTCATCACTAATAAATATGTGTTTTGTAGTTTTCCCAGTACAAATTTGTACATTTATCATATTTATACTTTATTTATTTTCAAAGATCTATAAAGAAATAACACACAATTCTTGTAATAGATCACAATATGTTGGTAGAAATAATAATATTGTATCACTGCGCCATCTATCTTTGCAGAATAAAATTAAAATTTTGAAATTCGACCAATGAAATACTACTTTAAAATAACTAATACTTGAAAAGTATTCTCTATATAAATTTTCTAACATAATGCTATACCGCGCTTTGGAAAAGAATTTGACTATTTCCCGCCAAATTTATAGCAGCGAATGGCTGTAATATTTTACTGTAACCATAAACGGTGTTAAGTATTTAATATGGAAGGGTTTGACAATCCAGGTATATTCTTTTCTGATAATTTTTCTGTAGATGAAGCTTCTGAATCTCAAAGTAATTTACAAGCTTCTAAAAAGAAATTCAAAGAATTTATCAGACAATTTCATGAAGGCAATTTTAATTACAAATATAGGTACATAATTTATATGATTATTTTATGAATAATTACTTTCATTTTTAATAATTTATAAAATATTAAATCAATGTGTATATACATCTATAATTTATTCTTAATTTTGATATCAGAGATACTCTCAAAAGAAATTATAATCTTGGTCAATATTACCTTGAGATTAATTTAGAAGATTTGGCTGCTTTTGATGAGTCTCTTGCCGAAAAAGTTCATAAACTTCCAACGGAATATCTATCAATCCTTGAAGAAGCAGCACAAGATGTTGCTGATGAACTTACAGCTCCTCGTCCTGAAGGAGAAGAAAAAGTTGAAGACATACAAATACTTTTATCGTCTGATGCACATCCAAGTTCTTTAAGAGGCATGAAGGTAATTAGTTATCTGTAGAATAAACTGTAGACTATTATTTTGTATTATTTTTATTATTTTTATTATTTTTATTATTTTTATTATTTCTAACATGAAAAAGTAAATATATTTTCTTGATTTTTCATATAAAATATTTTATATCTATAGCCAGACATTGTATCAAAACTTATAAAAATTCCTGGTATTGTTGTTTCTGCTTCTGGAATTAGATCTAAAGCAACAAAAATTGCAATACAATGTCGTTCATGTAGAGTTGTGCAAACTAACATTGCTATTAAACCAGGATTAGAAGGGTATGCTCTACCAAGAAAATGCACTACGTATGTATTCTACAACACAAAATATTATCTCTCCTATTTTTATTTCAATAGAAAATAACCTCAAATAACATAAACATTATTTTTTAGAGAACAGGCTGGTAGACCAAAATGTCCGTTGGATCCATTTTTTATAATGCCAGATAAATGTAAATGTGTTGATTTCCAAGTTTTAAAATTACAAGAACTACCAGAACATATTCCACAGGGTGAAATGCCAAGACATCTGCAATTATATTGTGATCGTTACTTATGTGATAGAGTTGTACCTGGAAATAGAGTTCTTATTCTTGGTATATATTCCATTAAAAAAGTTTCCAAAACAGGCGATAGAGGAAACAGAAAAGATAAAGCTTTAGTTGGTGTGCGAGCACCTTATATAAGAGTTGTGGGTATTTTTGTTGATGGAGAAAACACAGGAAGTGGTAAAATCTGTTATTACTATAAAAATCTTAATTTACATGATTTAAAACACTTTTCTTACAAAATAATATTAATTCATGGCTTTTAGGTGTACAAACATGCATTACATCAGAGGAAGAAGATTTATTCAGACATTTAGCAGCTGATTCAAATTTATATGAAAGAATTGCAAAGAGTATTGCACCCAGTATTTTTGGTGCAATGGACATTAAGAAAGCAATTGCATGTTTATTATTTGGTGGTTCTAGAAAAAGAATGCCCGATGGTTTATGTCGGAGAGGAGACATTAATGTTTTAATGTTAGGTGATCCAGGTACTGCTAAATCACAATTATTAAAATTTGTAGAGACAGTTGCACCAATTGGTGTGTATACATCCGGCAAAGGAAGCTCAGCTGCAGGTCTTACGGCGTCTGTATCTAGAGATTCTGTTACGGTAAGTAATAATAATATACTACTAATACATTTCTTTTGTCTTCTTTTATAAATACTTTGTTCATTTGTAGAGAAACTTTGTAATGGAAGGTGGTGCAATGGTATTAGCAGACGGTGGGGTTGTTTGCATAGATGAATTTGACAAAATGAAAGAAGATGATCGAGTTGCGATTCATGAAGCTATGGAACAGCAAACCATATCAATTGCAAAAGCAGGCATAACAACAACTTTAAATACAAGATGTTCTGTACTAGCAGCTGCAAATTCTATTTTTGGACGATGGGATGATATAAAAGGCGAAGAAAATATAGATTTTATGCCAACTATTCTTTCTCGTTTTGATATGATATTCATTGTTAAAGATGAACATGAAGAAAACAGAGATATTACATTAGCAAAGCACGTTTTAAATATACATAGTAATGCTGGTCAATTAACTGAGCAACTGATAGAAGGAGAACTTCCATTACATATACTCAAAAGATATATACATTATTGTAGATTGTAAGATTAATTTTCTTATTACTTTTTGTATTCTATAAACATCATAATCCACGTTATGTGATCAACGTAATTATGCAATTTCTATAGAAAATCTGGTCCAAGACTTAATAAAGAAGCAGGTGAAAAACTGAAGAATCATTATGTAAGAATGCGTGCTAGTACGAGAGAGCATGAAAAAGGAAGTGAAAAACGATTATCCATACCCATCACTGTCCGTCAATTAGAAGCTGTTATAAGAATTTCTGAAGCTTTGGCAAAAATGCAACTTCAATCTTTCGCTACTGAAATTCATGTTAATGAAGCTCTCAGACTATTTCAAGTTTCTACATTAGATGCTGCTATGTCTGGTTCATTAGCTGGTAAGATGTGTGTGTGTGTGTGTGTGTGTGTGTGTGTGTGTGTGTGTGTGTGTGTGTGTGTGTGTGTGTGTGTGTGTGTGTGTGTGTGTGTGTGTGTGTAACAAATATCTAGTAATTACTAATTAAAAACAAGAAAATTATTTTTATAACATACGAGTCCTTAATATTAATACATCATATTTTACAGGTGCAGAAGGATTCACTTCAGAAGAAGATCATGAGATATTGTCTCGCATAGAAAAACAATTAAAAAATAGATTCCCTATTGGAAATCAAGTCTCAGAACAAAACATTGTTAATGACTTTCTTAAACAAAAATATCCAGAACGTGCTATTTACAAAGTTATACACACAATGATTCGTCGTGGAGAGCTTCAACATCGGATGCAACGAAAAATGTTGTACAGGTTATATTAAAATATAAGAAAAGCTTTCATTGTATAATTATTTTTGTGCATTTTGTTCAGTTCTCCATACAATATACTGCTTTATTTTTTATATATAATTCTGTATTTTTAAATTATGTAACAAGAGCAAATCTCTTGCTCATGGTGTCAATTCATTTTTAAATGGATAAAGTGGGTGCTTTTCAACCCTAAAATAAAGATAAGATTGAAGATATATGAAAAAAAATATGTTGTGCATAAATTATTTTAAATAATGAAATATTGAAAAATTATTACAGTTAAACTTTATTACTTACCCCTTAAAAAAAAGAAAATTGAATATTCGGCCATCTGTACCTTTGTCTAAAGCATTTAAAGTATTCATATCTTCTTCTGATAAAACGAAATCAAAAATATTGATATTTGATTTGATTCTATCTTGTGAAGAACTTTTTGGAATAACTATAATTCCTTGTTGTACCAAATGTCGTAATAACACTTGTGCTGTTGTTTTTTTATATTTATTAGCCATTTCAAGTACAATAGGATGTCCAAGAAGATCGGGGAATTTTTCTGAACTATAATTATATTTTGTTTGAAAATGGAATTTAGCTCCAGGTGACGCTAATGGGCTATAAGCTGTTACTATAATATTGTGCTTTTGACAAAATTCTCTTATCGGTTTCTGTTGTAGGTATGCATGCAATTCAACCTATTAAAAAATATATTTACATTGACTGTTCTTTTTGATCATAAAATTATACAATAAGTTTATGATATCAACAGCATGTATACCTGCAAGTTGGCTGGTTTTATTTGTGCATTTTTATATACTTCTAATATTTGTGCTTCATTAAAATTACTTAAACCTATAGATTTAACACGTCCTTTTGCTACTTGTTTCTCCATTTCCTAAAAATGTTAAATAATTATAATATTATTAGGAGCAACTGGAAAGAGAAGTACTTATATCCACGATATTAATTGCATGTTATACCTTCCATACAGAAACTGGATCCGTGTTTAGGTCAAGTATATAACTACCATCATCTAAAGCTGCAGGAGCATATGCATTTTTATCTAATACAAAGGCAAATGGCATGTGGATCAAATACATATCCAAATAATCCAAACCAAGACGTTCTAATGATAATTTAAGAAACTTTTCAACATCTGATGGTCGATTTCCATAATGAGGTAACTACAAAAAATAATACGTTTTTTGATATACTTATTAAAAAATATAAAATTCTTATTCTTTTCATATTTGATTTTTCCTATTACCTTTGACGTAACAAAAAGTTCTTCACGTTTACCACCTTTGTCAAACCAATTTTTTAAGCTTTTTCCAATCGCTTCTTCGTTATTATAATTAAATGCAGTATCAATATGTCGGTAACCACACTCCAAAGCAGTCGCAACAGCAGCTTCAATTTCTTCAGGTTTAGCCTTGCAAATGTAATAAAAGAGAAGATATATTTAATTTGTAAATAAATAATTATAATAATATATCTTCTATTATTATATTACTTATTAAAAATCTTATTATGTGAAAAGAGTCTATTTTATCACCTGCCATGTCCCTAAACCTACACCAGGCATATCATGACCAGATGATAGTTTTACAGAATGCATATTTAGTCTTCTATAGTTGAGATCTGAAAATAATGTTTATTTTGTTATACAATGCATAGGAACGTGTGTAATGCTTTAGTTTTCTACAGGATATGCTGTTTTCAATAGATAATTTTTGATGATATTAATATCAAGCAAATACGCAATTAGTTTTCTAAGTACTACTGATATTTCGCTAGAGACTGTTGCTAAAGTTAGACCTGGCCCTCTTTTCTCAACATATAGATTGCAAGCAGTATGTGCAAAGTATCATGTATATATGTAGTTCAATGTATAAATATCGATTTGCAGCTTGCCTTGCGCATGAAACTATTGAAATTAACGTCTGGCAAATGCATTTTTCGCGACAATAAACGCTCTGTTTTGCAAGGCACTTTATTAAAAGAAAATTATTCAATTACCGTACGATAAATTAGAGCTGAAATGGTTTCTAGGACCAATACGAAACGTTTTAACAAATTGCACTTTATATAAGATTTTTAAACGACATGTGTTAACAAATTTGTTTACGTAGAAAGTTTGAAAGCATAAAATTGAATATCTGTAATTCATTGTTACGAAAAAACAATTAATAAACAAACTGCTAAATTACAGATAAAATTACAAAATAGTTAGATGTCTATAGATTGTTTATAATTCTTCAACGACAGATTACAATGAAGAGAAAAAGGGAGAGAGAGAGTAGTAGAGGGAGTTAAATATTTGTTTAATACAATTTCTAAATTAAAAAATATATTCTATAGCCTTGATAATATTACACATACGTAATTGAAGTCTCTCCCGCGGAAATATAGATGGCAATATTAGCTGTACGTAATTATATTCGATAAAAGACAATTTCACTCCATTGTAATAGTTTGAAGTGAAAAGGCCGTTTCATATTTTTGTAAACATTTAAAAAGCATAATTGGAATGTCGGTCCAACTTTAATATTCATTAACTCCAGAATTATTAGTATAGCCTGTGCACCTTCGTTAAATGCTATTGTAAACAAAGCTATTTAAACAATAATGGAATCATTGAAATTTGATTTCGGTGATATTTGCCACATTAATGAATTGAAACATTCATTATTATTTCGGATGAATCCCCCAGCATATCTTTGCAATAATTTTGGATCCAAAAGATCTTCGTATATCGGAAATAAATTTATAGCAACATCTTCGGGAAGTGGTGGTTTATCGATAAACGATTCCAAGGTATTAGTTGATACAGTATGTTGAAATTTACACCAGGAGTCAGCATCTTCAGGGCAGAGAAAATGTCGTGAATGTTTTAATAATGACGTTTTATGGCAAAAAATTTACCAAATCCCATTATACATGTCATCAATATCGTTGGAGTTATATCGTATTGCTAATCCAATATAATTGATCAGTTTAGTAATTACTTTACCCTTTAATCGGCTTTTCTCCCCCAAGCTATTATTATTTCTCTTGAAAGCCTTGAGTCGATTACCCATTTTTTTTTACACATTCTTTGATGCATTCTTTTATTTGCAAACGGGATATCCCCATAAGGCTTTGCATCGTAAATACTTTTATATGTTTTAGTATCGCCATCATCAATATAATTTACATATTTTATTTTATGCAGTGATTCTGATATTAAAAACATTTCTTTCATCCCATCGAACTCTATTTTATCTGATGAATTTTCATGGTTAATTAAACATACTTTTGAATGCGTCTGCAGTTATTCATCGTATTCATATAATTCATATATTCATATATCTTTCATATAATTCATTTGTGCGCAGGATCTATAAAAGCTACACTTCATAATGACACCTACAATTTTGCCAGTATGAAAACCAATTAGGGACAAAATGCCAATAAGAATTTGAATTCTTTCTTTTTTCAGCTTCCATTCCCCTACATTGTGATTCGAGAAACATCATTTGATGTTGACAAAATTTTATAATTTTCTTCTACTTCTTCTTTTGCAGCCTTGATGAGAACAATATCATTAACAGTTTTTACTGCATTCTTGATCTGTTTCACATACAATCATAAAAACTATGAAATTTTGGTCGCGGTAAATCCATGAACGTACAAAATTTTTCTGTACCACATAGCCCAACACAAATGAGTTTTATGGCTAATTTTCATATGTATTGTTTATAAGGGGGCATAAATCAATCGACACAGGATCACATTTTTCGCAATTCATCGCAAGTTTAAAACCTAATTCTCAAACACTACGTTCAGTAAAATTTATATTACCGCCACAATTTTTATAATCACGAAATACAGTAAAAATAGAAAAGAAGTTCAAAATTTTATAATTTGTATTTAAATTAACGTCAATCAGTACCATTTGATATTTTTCTTTTCAAAACATTTATACGCCGTTTGGAACTTTAACCATTTTCAATCTCAAATTTATTACGAAGTTGATTAAATTTTTTTCCGTTTCGTGTAGCTCTTATTCTAATGCCTCTAATTACTTTTTCAACATTAATAATTAACGGTGCAGAATCGTATATACAAGAAGCAACTTGAAGGACAACTGTACAAGGACCAAGGTCTAGAATTTTATACAGAGTCAATATATTGTAAAGTAGAGAAAAACCAGAAATTTCTAATAAAAGATATTTTACAATAGATTAAAGAATAATTATAATATAATGTATCATCTATTGTGAAATACGCATATAATGAATGTATCATCTATTGTGAATTAGCAAGGACCTAAGAGTCTCAGCGGGGCGTCTGGCGGGAACGTTGCGCTACCTGCTCTCACTGAAGTAACTGTAACTCAGTCAGCTTTCAGAATTTTAACTTAAAATATTACCTACATACTTTTAAAAATACATACTTTCAAGTACTAAAAAAAAATCCTTTTCAAATTTTCAGTGATCTTCCTCCTTAACAAATAGCAAGAAAAAAACTGAAGAATCATTATGTAAGAATGCGTGCTAGTACGAGAGAGCATGAAAAAGGAAGTGAAAAACGATTATCCATACCCATCACTGTCCGTCAATTAGAAGCTGTTATAAGAATTTCTGAAGCTTTGGCAAAAATGCAACTTCAATCTTTCGCTACTGAAATTCATGTTAATGAAGCTCTCAGACTATTTCAAGTTTCTACATTAGATGCTGCTATGTCTGGTTCATTAGCTGGTAAGATGTGTGTGTGTGTGTGTGTGTGTGTGTGTGTGTGTGTGTGTGTGTGTGTGTGTGTGTGTGTGTGTGTGTGTGTGTGTGTGTGTGTGTGTAACAAATATCTAGTAATTACTAATTAAAAACAAGAAAATTATTTTTATAACATACGAGTCCTTAATATTAATACATCATATTTTACAGGTGCAGAAGGATTCACTTCAGAAGAAGATCATGAGATATTGTCTCGCATAGAAAAACAATTAAAAAATAGATTCCCTATTGGAAATCAAGTCTCAGAACAAAACATTGTTAATGACTTTCTTAAACAAAAATATCCAGAACGTGCTATTTACAAAGTTATACACACAATGATTCGTCGTGGAGAGCTTCAACATCGGATGCAACGAAAAATGTTGTACAGGTTATATTAAAATATAAGAAAAGCTTTCATTGTATAATTATTTTTGTGCATTTTGTTCAGTTCTCCATACAATATACTGCTTTATTTTTTATATATAATTCTGTATTTTTAAATTATGTAACAAGAGCAAATCTCTTGCTCATGGTGTCAATTCATTTTTAAATGGATAAAGTGGGTGCTTTTCAACCCTAAAATAAAGATAAGATTGAAGATATATGAAAAAAAATATGTTGTGCATAAATTATTTTAAATAATGAAATATTGAAAAATTATTACAGTTAAACTTTATTACTTACCCCTTAAAAAAAAGAAAATTGAATATTCGGCCATCTGTACCTTTGTCTAAAGCATTTAAAGTATTCATATCTTCTTCTGATAAAACGAAATCAAAAATGTTGATATTTGATTTGATTCTATCTTGTGAAGAACTTTTTGGAATAACTATAATTCCTTGTTGTACCAAATGTCGTAATAACACTTGTGCTGTTGTTTTTTTATATTTATTAGCCATTTCAAGTATAATAGGATGTCCAAGAAGATCGGGGAATTTTTCTGAACTATAATTATATATTCTTTGTATAACGACTTTAGCTCCAGGTGATGCTAATGAGCTGTAAGCTGTTACAACAATATTGTGTTTTTGACAAAATTCTCTTATCGGTTTCTGTTGTAAGTATGCATGCAATTCAACCTATTAAAAAATATATTTACATTGACTGTTCTTTTTGATTATAAAATTATACATTAAGTTTATGATATCAACTGCATGTATACCTGTAAGTTGGCTGGTTTTATTTTTGCATTTTTATATACTTCTAATATTTGTGCTTCATTAAAATTACTTAAACCTATAGATTTAACACGTCCTTTTGCTACTTGTTTCTCCATTTCCTAAAAATGTTAAATAATTATAATATTATTAGGAGCAACTGGAAAGAGAAGTACTTATATCCATGATATTAATTGCATATTATACCTTCCATACAGAAACTGGATCCGTGTCTAGGTCAAGTATATAACTACCATCATCTAAAGCTGCAGGAGCATATTCATTTTTATCTAATACAAAGGCAAATGGCATATGGATCAAATACATATCCAAATAATCCAAACCAAGACGTTCTAATGATAATTTAAGAAACTTTTCAACATCTGATGGTCGATTACCATAAGGGGGTAACTACAAAAAATAATATACTTTTTAAATATACTTATTAAAAAATATAAAATTCTTATTCTTTTCATATTTGATTTTTTCTGTTACCTTTGACGTAACAAAAAGTTCTTCACGTTTACCACCTTTGTCAAACCAATTTTTTAAGCTTTTTCCAATCGCTTCTTCGTTATTATAATTAAATGCAGTATCAATATGTCTGTAACCACACTCCAAAGCAGTCGCAACAACAGCTTCCATTTCTTCAGGTTGAGCCTTGCAAATGTAATAAAAGAGAAGATATATTTAATTTACAGAGAAATAATTATAATAATATATCGCCTATAATTATATTATTTATTAAAAATCTTATTATGTGAAAAGTTTCTATTTTATCACCTGCCATGTCCCTAAACCTACAGTAGGCATATCATGACCAGATGATAATTTTACGGAATGCATATTTAGTCTTCTATAGTTGAGATCTGAAAATAATGTTTAGTCATGTTATATAATTTATATGAATGTTTGTTGTGTTTTAATTTTCTACAAGATATGCTGTTTTCAATAGTTTATTTCTGATGATATTAATATCAAGCAAATATGTAATTAGTTTTCTAAGTACTACTGATATTTCGGTAAAGGAAGACTTTTCCTTATTTTCTCAACATATAGATTGCATGCAGTATCTGCAAAGTATCACGTATATATGTATTTCAATGTCAAGTATCGAGTGGAAGTTTGCTTTAAGTATAAAGTTATTGAAATTAACGTCTGCCAATGCATTTATCGTAACAATAAACGCTCTCTTTTGTAAAGCAATTTATTAAAAGAAAATTATTCAATTACCGTACTATGGACTAGTGATGAAATAAACACTTCTATGAGCAATATGAAACGTTTAAACAAATTGCGCTTTATATACGATTTTTTGTAAGGTAGCACATTGTTACAAAAAAGCAGATAGTAAAAGAATTGATAAAATATAGATATTTTCAAGTCAAGTATATTTATGTAATGACAGATAAGATTACATATATCTGTTGGTTGTTTTAAAATTTTTCAACGACAGATTACAATGAAGAGTGAAAGAGTGAGAGGGGTAGAGGGAATTAAATATTCTTTTAATACTATTTCTAAATTAAAAAATATATTTTATAGAATTAATATTACACATATGTAATTGTAGTCTCTTTCGCGGAAATATAGATGGCAATATTAGCTGTACGTAATTATATTCGATAAAAGACAATTTCACTCCATTGTAATAGTTTGAAGTGAAAAGGCCGTTTCATATTTCTGTAAACATTTAAAAAGCATAATTGGAATGTCGGTCCAACATTAATATTCATTAACTCCACAATTATTAGTATAACTTGGGCACCTTCGTTGAATGCTATTGTAAACAAAGCTATTTAAACAATAATGGAACCATTGAAATTTGATTTCGGTGCTATTTGCCACATTAATGAATTGAAACATTCATTATTATTTCGGATGAATCTCCTAGCATATCTTTGCAATAATTTTGGATCCAAAAGATCTTCGTATATCGGAAATAAATTTATAGCAACATCTTCGGGAAGTGGTGGTTTATCGATAAACGATTCCAAGGTATTAGTTGATACAGTATGTTGAAATTTACACCAGGAGTCAGCATCCTCACGGCATGGAGAAAATGTCGTGAATGTTTTAATAATGACGTTTTATGGCAAAAAATTTACCAAATCCCATTATACATGTCATCAATATCGTTGGAGTTATATCGTATTGCTAATCCATAATAATTGATCAGTTTAGTAATTACTTTACCCTTTAATCGGCATTTTTCCCCCAAGCTATTATTATTTCTCTTGAAAGCCTTGAGTCGATTACCCATTTTTTTTTACACATTCTTTGATGCATTCTTTTATTTGCAAACGGGATATCCCCATAAGGCTTTGCATCGTAAATACTTTTATATGTTTTAGTATTGCCATCATCAATATAATTTATATATTTTATTTTATGCAGTGATTTTAAGATATTAAAAACATTTCTTTCATCCCATCGAACTCTATTTTATCTGATGAATTTTCATGGTTAATTAAACATACTTTTGAATGCGTCTGCAGTTATTCATCGTACTCATATAATTCATATATTCATATATCTTTCATATAATTCATATATTCATATACCTTTCATATAATCCATTTGTGCGCAGGATCTATAAAAGCTACACTTCATAATGACACCCACAATTTTGCCAGTATGAAAACCAATTAGGGACAAAATGCCAAATAAGAATTTGAATTCTTTCTTTTTTCAGCTTCCATTCCCCTACATTGTGATTCGACAAACATCATTTGATGTTGACAAAATTTTATAATTTTCTTCTACTTCTTCTTTTGCAGCCTTGATGAGAACAATATCATTAACAGTTTTTACTGCATTCTTGATCTGTTTCACATACAATCATAAAAACTATGAAATTTTGGTCGCGGTAAATCCATGAAGGTACAAAATTTTTCTGTACCACATAGCCCAACACAAATGAGTTTTATGGCTAATTTTCATATGTATTGTTTATAAGGGGGCATAAATCAATCGACACAGAATCACATTTTTCGCAATTCATCGCAAGTTCAAAACCTAATTCTCGAACACCACGTTCAGTAAAATTTATATTACCACCACAATTTTTATAAGAAACATAATCACGAAGTACAGTAAAAATAGAAAAGAAGTTCAAAATTTTATAATTTGTATTTAAATTAACGTCAATCAGTATCATTTGATATTTTTCTTTTGAAACATTCATACGCCGTTTGGAACTTTAACCATTTTCAATCTCAAATTTATTACGAGGTTGATTAAATTTTTTTCCGTTTCGTGTAGCTCTTATTCTAATGCCTCTAATTACTTTTTCAACATTAATAATTAACGGTGCAGAATCGTATATACAAGAAGCAACTTGAAGGACAACTGTACAAGGATCAAGGTCTAGAATTTTATACAGAGTCAATATATTGTAAAGTAGGGAAAAACCAGAAATCTCTAATAAAAGATATTTTACAATAGATTAAAGAATAATTATAATATAATGTATCATCTATTGTGAATTAGCAAGGACCTAAGAATCTCAGCGGGGCGTCTGGCGGGAGCGTTGCGCTACCTGCTCTCACTGAAATAACTGTAACTCAGTCAGTTTTCAGAATTTTAACTTAAAATATTACCTACATACTTTTAAAAATACGTACTTATAAGTACTAAAAAAAAATCCTTTTCAAATTTTCAGTGATCTTCCTCCTTAACAAAAAAGCAAGAAAAAAACTAAAGAATCATTATGTAAGAATGCGTGCTAGTACGAGAGAGCATGAAAAAGAAAGTGAAAAACGATTATCCATACCCATCGCTGTCCGTCAATTAGAAGCTGTTATAAGAATTTCTGAAGCTTTGGCAAGAATGCAACTTCAATCTTTCGCTACTGAAATTCATGTTAATGAAGCTCTCAGACTATTTCAAGTTTCTACATTAGATGCTGCTATGTCTGGTTCATTAGCTGGTAAGATGTGTGTGTGTGTGTGTGTGTGTGTGTGTGTGTGTGTGTGTGTGTGTGTGTGTGTGTAACAAATATCTAGTAATTATTAATTAAAAACAAGAAAATTATTTTTATAACATACGAGTCCTTAATATTAATACATCATATTAAACTTAAATAACTTACTTTCTTAAACAAAAATATCCAGAACATGCTATTTACAAAGTTATACACACAATGATTCGTTGTGGAAAGCTTCAACATCGGATGCAACAAAAAATGTACAGGTTGTATTAAAATATAAGAAAAGCTTTCATTGTATAATTATTTTTGTGCATTTTGTTCAGTTCTCCATACAATTTACTGCTTTATTTTTTATATATAATTCTGTATTTTTAAATTATGTAACAAGAACAAATCTTTTGCTCATGGTTTCAATTCATTTTTAAGTGGATAAAATGGGTGCTTTTCAACTCTAAAATAAAAATAATAATGAAAATATATGAAAAAAACATGTTGTACACAACTTATTTTAAATAATGAAATATTGAAAAATTATTACAGTTAAACTTTATTACTTACCCCTTAAAAAAAAGAAAATTGAATATTCGGCCATTTGTACCTTTGTCTAAAGCATTTAAAGTATTCATATCTTCTTCTGATAAAACGAAATCAAAAATGTTGATATTTGATTTGATTCTATCTTGTGAAGAACTTTTTGGAATAACTATGATTCCTTGTTGTACCAGATGTCGTAATAATACTTGTGCTGTTGTTTTTTTATATTTATTAGCCATTTCAAGTACAACAGGATGTTCAAGAAGATTGGGGAATTTTTCTAAACTATAATTATATATTCTTTGTATAACGACTTTAGCTCCAGGTGATGCTAATGAGCTGTAAGCTGTTACAACAATATTGTGTTTTTGACAAAATTCTCTTATCGGTTTCTGTTGTAAGTATGCATGCAATTCAACCTATTAAAAAATATATTTACATTGACTGTACTTTTTGATTATAAAATTATACAATAAGTTTATGATATCAACAGCATGTATACCTGTAAGTTGGCTGGTTTTATTTTTGCATTTTTATATACTTCTAATATTTGTGCTTCATTAAAATTACTTAAACCTATAGATTTAACACGTCCTTTTGCTACTTGTTTCTCCATTTCCTAAAAATGTTAAATAATTATAATATTATTAGGAGCAACTGGAAAGAGAAGTACTTATATCCATGATATTAATTGCATATTATACCTTCCATACAGAAACTGGATCCGTGTCTAGGTCAAGTATATAACTACCATCTTCTAAAGCTGCAGGAGCATATGCATTTTTATCTAATACAAAGGCAAATGGCGCGTGGATCAGATACATATCCAAATAATCCAAACCAAGACGTTCTAATGATAATTTAAGAAACTTTTCAACATCTAATGGTCGATTACCATAAGGGGGTAACTACAAAAAATAATATACTTTTTTAATATACTTATTAAAAAATATAAAATTCTTATTCTTTTCATATTTGATTTTTTCTGTTACCTTTGACGTAACAAAAAGTTCTTCACGTTTACCACCTTTGTCAAACCAATTTTTTAAGCTTTTTCCAATCGCTTCTTCGTTATTATAATTAAATGCAGTATCAATATGTCGGTAACCACACTCCAAAGCAGTCGCAACAGCAGCTTCAATTTCTTCAGGTTTGGCCTTGCAAATGTAATAAAAGAGAAGATATATTTAATTTGTAAATAAATAATTATAATAATATATCGCCTATAATTATATTATTTATTAAAAATCTTATTATGTGAAAAGTTTCTATTTTATCACCTGCCATGTCCCTAAACCTACAGTAGGCATATCATGACCAGATGATAATTTTACGGAATGCATATTTAGTCTTCTATAGTTGAGATCTGAAAATAATGTTTAGTCATGTTATATAATTTATATGAATGTTTGTTGTGTTTTAATTTTCTACAAGATATGCTGTTTTCAATAGTTTATTTCTGATGATATTAATATCAAGCAAATATGTAATTAGTTTTCTAAGTACTACTGATATTTCGGTAAAGGAAGACTTTTCCTTATTTTCTCAACATATAGATTGCATGCAGTATCTGCAAAGTATCACGTATATATGTATTTCAATGTCAAGTATCGAGTGGAAGTTTGCTTTAAGTATAAAGTTATTGAAATTAACGTCTGCCAATGCATTTATCGTAACAATAAACGCTCCCTTTTGTAAAGCAATTTATTAAAAGAAAATTATTCAATTACCGTACTATGGACTAGTGATGAAATAAACACTTCTATGAGCAATATGAAACGTTTAAACAAATTGCGCTTTATATACATAAGGTAGCAAAAAAGGAGATAGTAAACGAACTGATAAAATATATATTTTCAAGTCAAGTATAATAATGTAATTACAGATAAGATTACATATATCTGTTGGTTGTTCTAAAATTTTTCAACGACAGATTACAATGAAAAGAGAAAGAGAGAGAAGGGTAGAGGGAATTAAATATTCTTTTAATACTATTTCTAAATTAAAAAATATATTTTATAGAATTAATATTACACATACGTAATTGTAGTCTCTTTCGCGGAAATACAGATGGCAATATTAGCTGTACGTAATTATATTCGATAAAAGACAATTTCACTCCATTGTAATAGTTTGAAGTGAAAAGGCCGTTTCATATTTCTGTAAACATTTAAAAAGCATAATTGGAATGTCGGTCCAACATTAATATTCATTAACTCCACAATTATTAGTATAACTTGTGCACCTTCGTTGAATGCTATTGTAAACAAAGCTATTTAAACAATAATGGAACCATTGAAATTTGATTTCGGTGCTATTTGCCACATTAATGGATTGAAACATTCATTATTATTTCGGATGAATCCCCCAGCATATCTTTGCAATAATTTTGGATCCAAAAGATCTTCGTATATCGGAAATAAATTTATAGCAACATCTTCGGGAAGTGGTGGTTTATCGATAAACGATTCCAAGGTATTAGTTGATACAGTATGTTGAAATTTACACTAGGAGTCAGCATCTTCAGGGCAGAGAAAATGTCGTGAATGTTTTAGTAATGACGTTTTATGGCAAAAAATTTACCAAATCCCATTATACATGTCATCAATATCGTTGGAGTTATATCGTATTGCTAATCCATAATAATTGATCAGTTTAGTAATTACTTTACCCTTTAATCGGCTTTTCTCCCCCAAGCTATTATTATTTCTCTTGAAAGCCTTGAGTCGATTATCCATTTTTTTTTACACATTCTTTGATGCATTCTTTTATTTGCAAACGGGATATCCCCATAAGGCTTTGCATCGTAAATACTTTTATATGTTATTATTGCCATCATCAATATAATTTATATATTTTATTTTATGCAGTGATTTTAAGATATTAAAAACATTTCTTTCATCCCATCGAACTCTATTTTATCTGATGAATTTTCATGGTTAATTAAACATACTTTTGAATGCGTCTGCAGTTATTCATCGTACTCATATAATTCATATATTCATATATCTTTCATATAATTCATATATTCATATACCTTTCATATAATTCATTTGTGCGCAGGATCTATAAAAGCTACACTTCATAATGACACCCACAATTTTGCCAGTATGAAAACCAATTAGGGACAAAATGCCAAATAAGAATTTGAATTCTTTCTTTTTTCAGCTTCCATTCCCCTACATTGTGATTCGACAAACATCATTTGATGTTGACAAAATTTTATAATTTTCTTCTACTTCTTCTTTTGCAGCCTTGATGAGAACAATATCATTAACAGTTTTTACTGCATTCTTGATCTGTTTCACATACAATCATAAAAACTATGAAATTTTGGTCGCGGTAAATCCATGAAGGTACAAAATTTTTCTGTACCACATAGCCCAACACAAATGAGTTTTATGGCTAATTTTCATATGTATTGTTTATAAGGGGGCATAAATCAATCGACACAGGATCACATTTTTCGCAATTCATCGCAAGTTCAAAACCTAATTCTCGAACACCACGTTCAGTAAAATTTATATTACCACCACAATTTTTATAAGAAACATAATCACGAAGTACAGTAAAAATAGAAAAGAAGTTCAAAATTTTATAATTTGTATTTAAATTAACGTCAATCAGTATCATTTGATATTTTTCTTTTCGAAACATTCATACGCCGTTTGGAACTTTAACCATTTTCAATCTCAAATTTATTACGAGGTTGATTAAATTTTTTTCCGTTTCGTGTAGCTCTTATTTTAATGCCTCTAATTACTTTTTCAACATTAATAATTAACGGTGCAGAATCGTATATACAAGAAGCAACTTGAAGGACAACTGTACAAGGATCAAGGTCTAGAATTTTATACAGAGTCAATATACTGTAAAGTAGGGAAAAACCAGAAATCTCTAATAAAAGATATTTTACAATAGATTAAAGAATAATTATAATATAATGTATCATCTATTGTGAATTAGCAAGGACCTAAGAGTCTCAGCGGGGCGTCTGGCGGGAACGTTGCGCTACCTGCTCTCACTGAAGTAACTGTAACTTAGTCAGCTTTCAAAATTTTAACTTAAACTATTACCTACATACTTTTCTCGCATTGAAAAATAATTAAAAAATAGATTCTCTATTGGAAATCAAGTCTCAGAACAAAACATTGTTAATGACTTTCTTAAACAAAAATATCTAGAACGTGCTATTTACAAAGTTATACACACAATGATTTGTCGTGGAGAGCTTCAACATCGGATGCAACGAAAAATATTGTACAGGTTATATTAAAATATAAGAAAAGCTTTCATTGTATAATCATTTTTGTGCATTTTGTTTAATTCTCCATACAATTAACTGTTTTATTTTTTATATATAATATATTTTTTATATATAATAGTAAATTATGTAACAAGAACAAATCTTTTGTTCATGATGTCAATTCATTTTTAAATGGATAAAGTGGGTGCTTTTCAACCCTAAAATAAAGATAAGATTGAAGATATATGAAAAAAAATATGTTGGGCATAAATTATTTTAAATAATGATATATTGAAAAATTATTATAGTTAAGCTTTATTACTTACCCTTTTAAAAACAGAAAATTGAATATTCGGCCATCTGTACCTTTGTCTAAAGCATTTAAAGTATTCATATCTTCTTCTGTTAAAACGAAATCAAAAATATTGATATTTGATTTGATTCTGTCTTGTGAAGAACTTTTTGGAATAACTATAATTCCTTGTTGTACCAGATGTCGTAGTAATACTTGTGCTGTTGTTTTTTTATATTTATTAGCCATTTCAAGTACAACAGGATGTTCAAGAAGATTGGGGAATTTTTCTAAACTATAATCATACATTCTTTGTAAAACGACTTTAGCTCCAGGTGATGCTAATGAGCTGTAAGCTGTTACAACAATATTGTGTTTTTGACAAAATTCTCTTATCGGTTTCTGTTGTAAGTATGCATGCAATTCAACCTATTAAAAAATATATTTACATTGACTGTTCTTTTTGATTATAAAATTATACAATAAGTTTATGATATCAACAGCATGTATACCTGTAAGTTGGCTGGTTTTATTTTTGCATTTTTATATACTTCTAATATTTGTGCTTCATTAAAATTACTTAAACCTATAGATTTAACACGTCCTTTTGCTACTTGTTTCTCCATTTCCTAAAAATATTAAATAATTATAATATTATTAGGAGCAACTGGAAAGAGAAGTACTTATATCCATGATATTAATTGCATATTATACCTTCCATACAGAAACTGGATCCGTGTCTAGGTCAAGTATATAACTACCATCTTCTAAAGCTGCAGGAGCATATGCATTTTTATCTAATACAAAGGCAAATGGCAGGTGGATCAAATACATATCCAAATAATCCAAACCAAGACGTTCTAATGATAATTTAAGAAACTTTTCAACATCTGATGGTCGATTTCCATAATGGGGTAACTACAAAAAATTATACGTTTTTTGATATACTTATTAAAAAATATAAAATTCTTATTCTTTTCATATTTGATTTTTCCTATTACCTTTGACGTAACAAAAAGTTCTTCACGTTTACCTCCTTTGTCAAACCAATTTTTTAAGCTTTTTCCAATCGCTTCTTCGTTTTTATAATTAAATGCAGTATCAATATGTCTGTAACCACACTCCAAAGCAGTCGCAACAACAGCTTCCATTTCTTCAGGTTGAGCCTTGCAAATGTAATAAAAGAGAAGATATATTTAATTTACAGAGAAATAATTATAATAATATATCGCCTATAATTATATTATTTATTAAAAATCTTATTATGTGAAAAGTTTCTATTTTATCACCTGCCATGTCCCTAAACCTACAGTAGGCATATCATGACCAGATGATAATTTTACGGAATGCATATTTAGTCTTCTATAGTTGAGATCTGAAAATAATGTTTAGTCATGTTATATAATTTATAGGAATGTTTGTTGTGTTTTAATTTTCTACAAGATATGCTGTTTTCAATAGATTATTTCTGATGATATTAATATCAAGCAAATATGTAATTAGTTTTCTAAGTACTACTGATATTTCGGTAAAGGAAGACTTTTCCTTATTTTCTCAACATATAGATTGCATGCAGTATCTGCAAAGTATCACGTATATATGTATTTCAATGTCAAGTATCGAGTGGAAGTTTGCTTTAAGTATAAAGTTATTGAAATTAACGTCTGCCAATGCATTTATCGTAACAATAAACGCTCTCTTTTGTAAAGCAATTTATTAAAAGAAAATTATTCAATTACCGTACTATGGACTAGTGATGAAATAAACACTTCTATGAGCAATATGAAACGTTTAAACAAATTGCGCTTTATATACGATTTTTTGTAAGGTAGCACATTGTTACAAAAAAGCAGATAGTAAAAGAATTGATAAAATATAGATATTTTCAAGTCAAGTATATTTATGTAATGACAGATAAGATTACATATATCTGTTGATTGTTTTAAAAAATTTTTGAACAATAGATTACAATGAAGAGAGAAAAAGAGAGAGGGGAGAGGGAGTTAAATATTCTTTTAATACTATTTCTAGATTAAAAAATATATTCTACAGCCTTCTTAGTAATATTACAAATTTGTAATTGAAGTCTCTCACGTGACAATATAGGTGGCACTATTAGCGGTACGTAATAAGTATATTCGATGAAAGACAACTTCACTCTATTTGAAAAGTTAGAATTGAATAGATTATTTTTCATTTCTTCAAAGATTAAAAAAATTATAATTATTTATTGCGAGTGATAATTTATATATTGAAATTATATATCAAACAGAAATATTTTTTTAAATATATTTTCTAATGATTGACAAAAATAAATATTGTTAATCGTGTGACTATATTCATTTTGAATTATATCGAAAACTGTTTATTCGGATTGGTTCGTACAAAGTGTAATACAATGTAAAATTGAAATATATTTTTATATTTTTATGTGAAAACTTTATATCATACTTTTGTGGAGAGTAATAAAAGAAATCTTTCATTAAATATGTTGATTTATGACGTTTTACATAAAGAAAAAGTGTATGAAATCGTTATTAACGATCTCAGAAACATTGGGATAAAATATCGTTTTAAAAAGAATGCGATTAAAACAGATAAATTTGAAAAAAGTAAAAATATTTCAAAGAAAGTCTTCAGAACACCTTTATCATATCAACCGTTAGATGTTGTTAATCTATCATCAGGTGGCATAGTTCATGTGCCTGTATTCGTTAGTCAGGCATCTGCATTTCTTGAGAAACATATAACCCAAGAAGGTTTATTCAGAAAAGCTGGATCTCATATGAGACAAAAAGAATTAATGTCATACTTGGATAAAGGTTCTTTATTGGGAGAAAAAAATCATGCAATCGATGTTGCCAATTGTTTAAAAACATTCTTCAGAGATCTTCCGGAGCCATTAATTCCATATACATATCATGATTTATTTTTACACTGTGCAATGTTGAAAAACCACCGTGTTCAAGCATTGTTATTGGCTTGTGTGTTGTTACCTCCTTATCATTTGAATACTTTAGCATTTGTAATGGAATTTTTAAAAAAAGTATCTCTCTATGAGAAACAGAACAAAATGAGTATTGATAATTTAGCAAAAGTTATTGGCCCTAATATTATGCCTTTAAGAGAAGCTACTATGATGGCAGTTCAAAGTAGACTTGAATTGCATTTAATTATTGTTAAGGTAATATTAAATTTTTTAAAGTCCCAAGTTGAAGTTATACAACAAAATAAATACATGCTATAAAATATTGATCTTTTTTCTAGATTTTGATAGAAAATGCTGAAAATATTGGGGTTTTACCAGACCATATAACACATCTTATTTTATCTGAAGTAATTAGTAGCATTGATAATGAATTGGATCTATCAGATTCGCAACTACATGGGAAATTGAAGAAAAAGAAATATCGCAGTGGAAGTCTTACGCGTAAGCCACATCTAAGTGCCTCTAACCTGAATCTAAGTATGTCTATATGAACCTAACATATCTATTGTACATAGAAGAATAATTTTTTATTTATCTTTCATCGATTAACAATACTAACCCGCATCCATTTCAATAAAAAACTTTACTAAATTAATCTTGTAAATACATATGTAAATATAACAATATCTTAATTTGAATCTTTGCTAAGATAACTGTGAATTAAAGTATATATTGTAGAAATAAATATTGTTTATATAATTTGTATTATGTAATGTAATTTCATATTACATTTTTTATAGGAATGCTCCATGGTTTAAAGAAGATAGTTGGAAAAAGTAATTCACCTATAAATGCAGAAATAAACGAGAATCAAGATTCTATTACTAACTCAAGTATGACCTGCACATCATCCATTAAATCTACGAAAAAGCGGAAAGTCATTGAATGGCTAGACCCACAAAGTACTAAAAAAAAGTATGTATGAAAAGAATATTCAGACAGGTTTTACTTATAAATAAGTGTAATATATTCTATGATCTCACGTTTTAGGAGGATTAGTGATAAAATAGAAAAATCTAAGAAAACTGGTTTGAATATAGATCGTTTTGTATCAAAAAGTAAACAAGTAAGTATAAATTGATAAATAATACATAATAATATTTTTATTATGCTATAATTTAATCATTTCATTTACCTTGTATCTTTCAAATATTTAGGTTTACATACTCTCATTTATGTTTCAGAAAGTAGACTCTAGTTCAAGTATACGTACATTTAATCCTTATACTGATAGACGATGGAGTTTGGCACATAATTCTCCTGTATCATTTGAAAAGCGCAGAACAAATAGTGATGGTTCATTGCATCTCAAAAAGTCAATATTAAAGGAGACAGAAACTTCAAATTCTAACAATCATAGCAATTATAGTGATGTATTTGTTGATGCTGATATAAATTTATCAGATTATAATAATGAACAAGTATTATTAAAAAAGGAAGCCAATAATACTGATATCAATCAATGGCATATTAAATTTAATAATAGTTCAGAGAAATTGAAACATATAAACAAACATTCAGATCCACCTATAGGAACAGCAGTAACAAAAGATGAATATGAAGAATATGTAAGGATACCAAAGAGTGAATATGAAGAAATAAAAAATAGAGTTTCTGCTATCGAATCTCGTATATCGCAAGAATTTGGATATATTGATGATGCAAGAAATGAAAGTTTGATAGAAAATTCTGTAAATAAAGTACAAACAGAGTATGAAAAAACGTTAGAAGAAGCAGGTATAAAAAATATTGTGACAGCCGATCATTTAGCAAAAAAACTTGGAAAAGAGCTAAAAATCAGAAGATCGAGTGAACGTAAAGTGATAAGATCCCCAAGTGCTCGAAAAATAGGAAGCTTACGAAGACGATCGCAAGAAAAAATTAAAAGGTAATTATAATTTACATAAAATGTATATGTATATGTGTGTATGTGTGTGTGTGTATATATATATAATCAGCAAAGAATATCAAATTATTAATAGGAAACATTAACCATAAATTTTTTATTTATAGTAAATGTGTTAGTCGTACCGATTCATGGCATGCGTCTCAAGAGTGGCAACGTAAATGTAGAAATCAATCCAACGAGCAAGATATAGTTTGTCTTGCAAATGAAGAATCAGATACAGCTGTCGAGCTAACAAAACAAGTATCAAGTTTGAGAAATGATTCATTGTGCAGTTCAAAGACAAATACAAGATTGGAATTATTACAAAAACAGTTAAATGACTTAATCTCTCATACAACAGAACATACAAGAGATTCGCTAACTGATGATGAATCAATTATAAATGACATCAATATGCATACACCAAAACAAAGTCCATTAAAGTTCTCCGTTCGTAGAGCATCATCTTTTCATGGCAATGAATTTATAAACAATTCATTTTACTTTAATCGAAAAGTCAAAGAATTGAAAAAAACCAATAGCCAACAAAATGTCTTTTTAAATAATGATTATCAAGATAGACAAAACGACGTGTCTCAAAATTGGAAAGAAACATCGATTTCTTGGAAAGATGCGGGTGATTATTTCAAATCTACTGTTCAAATACGTACGCCAGTCCCTCAAACAGGTCGAGCATCTGTTGCTAAACTTAGAACTCAAAATGCTGGTATGGTATTAGCTAAAGCAAAACTATTTGATGAAAATACAATAAAGATGTCTACATGTACGTTTGACAACAGTCAAAGTCAAAAAGGTTATGTAGTAAATACAAATAAAAAAGAATTTGCAAAAGAATCTAAAAGTGAAAAAATAAATATTATGAACATAGAAAAGTCATGTTGCGATTTGGAAACTAAACGTAATATTTCAGTACATAAAAGACTTGAAAGACATTCAAGGAATAAAAATTTGACTCAATTCCAGTCACCAAAAATGTCTTTAAGAAATAAGAATAATTCAATGGATATATCATTAGAAATAAATGAAGAAGACTTTGAAAAGCATTATAACAGACGACACTGTGAAAAATATAATCAAAATTTATTAGAGAAAAGTAATAAGTCGCCAATGCAGAAATCGTACTATTTAAATGAACAGAACAATAAAGAATATAAAAAGTGTAGTCCCCAAAAAGAAAATATAGTGGTAAGAACTTCTTCTATATTGAAAAACACATCTACAAATAAAGTAGATGAGGAATCAAATGTGAATATTTATAAGTCTGAAAATGGATTATGTAAAACTCCACATATCAAAAGACCATTAGCTATTAAAACACCTAAAAGTTCTAAATCTCTTGTGAGACGTCCACCGTTAGACACACGTAGAACACCTTTGAAAGCCATTGCACATTTAGAAGTATCCAAATATCAAAGTCCTAAGCGTATTTCAAAACTTAAAAATTTAATGAATGAACATTAAGTACTAAGTCTTCAATAGAAAACTATAATAATGAATGCTTCCAATATGTGGCCATATATATGTGTAAGATTACATCCAGAAAGCTTTGTATTTAGAATTATTTTAAAATCTTGGATTTTGAAAATTTCTAAAAGCTAGTCATCTACAATTGATATATTGTGAAGGTATTATTACCATGACTAAGTTCAAAATAGATGTATCACACAGTCTATTATATATATAAAAATTTATTTTTTGTAACTGTACGCATAAATATAAACCATAGATATAAGTCTAAATAATTTGTTCTTTTAGGAAATATTTAGTCTTCTTTTATTTATTAACGTAATTTTGTATAATATTGTACTTTTATACTGCATTTACTATTTTGTATATCAATTTTCTGAAAAGTATAAATAAATTGATATAATATAAAGAGAGAAATTGTGTAAATGATGTAAACTTTATATAAATTGTACTTTCATAAAAACATTTCATACTTTATGAAAATAATCCACGTGGTATAATAACATACGAAAACGTAATTGCTAAATGACCAATCACATTGCGTTGTTTGCTTTTATATTTATGACTGTTTATTACCTTCCACTCGTAGCGTATGCTACAGGATAATCGATGCTGTATAACTATAGCAACAGGTATGAACAGGATACAAAGTAAAAGTGCAATAGGAAAACACAGTCTTCACTGTACCTACACCTATTGTATCGGTGCATAAACTTGTATAGCTTATATCTCTCTCGTAACTTAACAATCGAATTAGCGTGTGACAGAAATTTTTGTATGTGCCCATGTACAGTATACATTGTTTAAATTATTATTAAATTATTGAAAGTAGACATTTTTTAAGGTTAGTCTTATAGAAAGAGGATTGCGAAATTTATTCATTGAAATACGAAAGAAAACTAATTTGATAACTATTAAAGTCAATAAAAAGCTTGTTTTTGTTGATATTAGATGAATTGCATTTGATAACGATTGCAAGTTCAAAATTTAATTATATTAGAATATTAAGTTAAAATTATTTTATATTTAATGCTTATTATGAGCTATATAGTGTTTAAGCAAATGTACAGACTTCATTATCATAAATTGTTGTTATATAAGTATTAATAACTTGTTGTTAAATAAGTATTAATAATAGAATTCACTATAGTGTTATACATATCTTAAATGAATACTGAATAATTGAAGGAATTGTTTATTCTAATCTGCGAATATGAAATAAGAGAGCTATAATGTTTATCGTTTGAAATTCAACGTTAGACTGATTATTTATCATCTATCAAAGTCGCTGTAACCTTTTTCCTTCTTCGTTATTGTTTACATCATTAACCGATAACGACAACGAGAATAAAAATTCGTATATTAATGAAAAATATTAATTATTCAAGCTTGTATGGAAAAAGAGAAATGACACGTTTACTTTTCGAAATATAACTAGCTTATTTTGTTCATAACATATGTCTCCAACGATTTAAACTTTAAACTTTAAAGAGTTCTCTAGATCATGGATAATGTAGAACTCGTGTTTTGATTTTTATAAAAATAATATACGGATCTAAATGGTTGACATTATTCTAAATGCTTCTATTAAAATTCTTAAATATCTGGTATATAAAATATATAAGGAACTACGTATTTTTCTAAAATTTAACAATATCAACATATGGAATAGATCAAGAAAATCTGAGCATTGATTTACGTAAACAATAGGTATTATTTTATATAGGGATATATTTGTATACTTCACGGAACAAACGTATATTAAAGAATAAATGTAATTAGTAGTGAGAGTATGAGCTTCTTTTTATCGCAAAGTTCAAGGGGCGCCACTATACGAAACATTTTTTTTTTTTTATAAATAATGTAGGAAGCAGCGTGTTTATATCAATAGTGATTGAAAATGTAATTCTTGACCGATTTTGATAAACTAGGTCTCATTTTAAATACGAAGATTTAAACAAGATCATAACTTTTTCGAATTTTTGAAAAAATTTTATCTTTATACATAAACCATTCTTGAAGAAACATGATTTTTGAGACGATTGTTCTTTTCAAAGAAACTAAAGCTTTGTCAAAAATTCGAAAAAGCTATGTCTTCGTTTAAACCTTTATCTTTAAAATGAAACCTTGTTCATTAAAATCGGTCATGAATTACATCTGTATTCATCGTTGGCATAAACCATTATAAAATCAGTACAGTGTGATGTACACCCTTAATGTACTATCAGTTCGAAAACATTTAAAAATATATTATTTCTTTTCAATACTATATTTACATGTTCTATAATTAATATTTGTAATATATAATTATATACGAACGTGCATTAATAAATGTATAATTTGTTTATATTTAAAAAAAATTATCATTATTTAGAATTAAAATATTATGTATTCTTATAGAAAAATCGTATTTCATTATAAGGCTTGGCAAAATCTTGTTGCGTGTAAACGTAATATTGGATAGTTGTCAGTAACACCGTTTTGATAACAGCGCCTTGATAGAGTGTACAGCTGTTGAAACTGGTTGAAACGTAAATTTTTAGTGCTTAAGTGTCATTATATCTGTTTTTTTTTTTTGGTAAAAACGTAGCCCTTGGGCTGAAAAATATTACGATTATAAAAATGAGGGAAGCTGGGATAATGTTAATAAGTGCTGCATTAACGTGCGCCGTAATTGGCAATGCTTATTATCAAAGAAAACAATTTTATCCGACGGTAGTCCACATAACCAAATCAAATCCGAGCATGACTGTAAGTTATCATAAATCTTTTCAATAGTTTTCATAATTTTATTAATAATTATATATTCTTATCCTTTTATAATATTTATTTAGGTAATTTATGCTCAAACGTTGATACTCGTTTTCATGATAAATGCATTCCTTAGGAAGATATTTTTCGGTACTTTACGTGCTGCTGAACTCGAGGTGAATATGAAATATAACTTATGTTTCTTTATCATTTCTATACAGAATGGGATTAACCATTAAGATTGATCATTATTTCTAGCATTTGGTAGAGAAAGTATGGTATGCAGTAACTGAGACGTGTTTAGCTTTTACAGTATTTAGGGATGATTTCAGCCCAAAATTTATAGCATTATTTACACTTTTATTATTTCTTAAATCATTTCACTGGTTAGCCGAAGATCGTGTTGATTACGTGAGTATTTTATCTTTTTTATATTTTTTAATATAAATTATTTTTGTGCACATACAATCAAGGATATAAAATTTTATTTAGATATTTGATGATATTTAAACATTTATAAAATAATATATAACATCTTGTATATAAAGGAAATTTAATAGTTTGTTTCTGATTTTACAGATGGAAAGAAGTCCAGTGATAACATGGCTATTTCATCTGAGAGTCGTGACTTTATTAGGACTTCTATTTGTCATTAATTTAACAATGATTCATTACGCATATAGTACAACTGCTACAAAAGGTCCTTCAGTACAACTTGTATTTGGATTTGAATATGCGATTTTATTGACTGTCGTAATAAATATTACTGTAAAATATATATTACACACAATAGATTTGCAAAGTGAAAATCCATGGGACAATAAGCCAGTATTTTTATTATATACAGAATTGGTTATTGGTTTTCTAAAGGTATAGTAAAATATATACTTTCATGTTTTTTTTATTGTATGTAATACTATATAATCTTATTATGTTTAGGTCACTTTATATATTGCTTTCGTAACTATAATGATAAAACTGTTTACTCTACCTTTATTTGCACTTCGTCCTATGTATTATACAATGCGTGATTTTAAAAAGGCATTCCATGACATTGTAATGTCACGCAGGGCTATTAGGAATATGAATACACTTTATCCCGATGCAACACCTGAAGAATTAGCAGCTGCTGATAATGTATGCATAATTTGTCGGTAAGTTAATATTATATAATAATTTCTGTATTCTTTAATAATGTATTTTGTTATAAATATATATAAGAAAGTCTTTTACAGAGAAGAAATGGTAGCAGCAAGCAAAAAGTTACCATGTAATCATATTTTTCATACTGCATGCCTTCGTTCTTGGTTTCAACGTCAACAAACTTGTCCAACATGTCGTTTAAATATTTTAAGACCAACTACAATTAATACAGAGACAAGACAACAAAATCCACAGCAAGGTCAACAAGCACCCCAACCTCCTCCAGCAGCAGGATTAAATCCACAAGGTATGTTATAATTTATAATTAATTTTTGTACAGTAAAATGAATGTGCATTGAATATGCATAAGTAAAATTGTAATAATATTCATGATGTTATATAGGTCAGGGCTTCCAATTGCCAGGTTTTTGGGCTGGATTGCAAGCTCCAGGTGTAATGCCACAACAACAAGGTCAAAATAATGTTGGAAATGTTCCTTTGACACCATTCCAAAATTTACCAGCCGGAAGTGTACCAATTTTTGCCCCACCATTTCCTCCTATGGTACCATTGCCACCCATTCCTACACCTCCGCCTAATTTAACAGAACTTACTGAAGATGAACTCAGAGCAATGGAGGGCAATTTACGACAAGCAGTAGAAGCAAGAATACAAACATTACAAAGAGTACAACTGTTGTTAGATGCTGCTAATGCTATGATGAACCAATATCAAGCAGCAGCTGCCACTGCTAAGTCAGTATAAATGCAAACTAATTATTATTCCAAAAATATAATAAATATTATATTAGTAATTTTTTTCTATTACCATTTACTAAATAGAAATTAATAGTTAATTCTTTATCATTATTACCAATGCCTTTATTTAATGTTACAGCATCCCTAAGCCTCCTACTGCAACAGAAGAAAATACAAATGCTCCAACAAATATGGCTACAAACCAAGAAAAAGATACATGTCTAGCTAGTAAAAATGAAGGTGAGAGTTCTCGCACTGTAATAAATGCAGATACTTCTGTTCCAGACACAGTTAATGATAAAACAGTTAGTCAATCAAGCACAAGTAATATTGAAATAGCTTCAGAAACATCATCTAGAGCTGAAACAGAACCCATAAGTGAGCAAGAAATGTTAAGGAGACGTAGGCTACAGAAATTTTCAGCTCAGAATACAACAGAATAAGTAGTTCTTAAACTATGTAACAAATTAGTTTTTGATTAATGCCTGTTCTCAATTACAGATATAATGAGTGATTAAAGGATATCTGTTTGAATATAGACTGCAACTATGAAATAAATTATTAAGAGTGGGTAAATAAATATAGAAAAAATTTTATAATTTTGCGATTCCTTGGATGAATGATGTACAATTAAAACCTGTCAGTGTGTTCTTGAATATTAATATATATTATAGGCAGTGATCATTTAATTTTGTCTTGAAATAAACATTTTTTTTATATATAATATCATTTTCTATATTATTATGATTATACACATATACCATAAATACATAAAATGTTAATGTACAGATGTGATCACTGCAACAGAATTTCTAACAACTTATTTGGTTTTATTTAATATACATTGATAGTAAAATTGGACAAATACTAATTGAACTATTAAGGCATTTTTTATTCCCACTTTATCTGTTAAATTCATATTATAAACCTAACATATTACTCAGAAGTATACTTTTTCCTATTAATCGAACTGTTTTAACAATTTATAACTCATGGATGTAAATATGTGTAAAAATTGAAACTACTATAAATATTGACACCTGCCTATATAACATGTAGGACTGCTTTAGGTATCATCAGGATACATTATTCCTTTATGAAATTTGACACATACATCAAATATTTGTGCAATGTAGCACAATTTGGGTTATAATTACATAGATTGTATAATGGACTATGTATATTTGTTTATATTTTTTCCAATTATCATGAATATAAAAAACATTACTATATGTTACTATAGTAACTATAGACTAACAATAAGTAATAATCAATATATGTAATAAATTAATTATATTATGGGTTTCTCTCTACAATATATAATTATTTACATCTAAATGAATAAAATAAAGTATTATGTATATATATATAATGGAAATTGCGATTTTAATGGAAATTGTTATAACCTTTGTATAACACGTGTGTATACATATATTTGTAATTATTGTGAACATAATTTGGATATTGCGATAACAAGAAATATATTTTTATTTCAAGAATACATTTAATATACTATTGCACAATATTAAATGATTTTCATGATTATTAATGAGAATTTAAGAAAAGATTACGCAAAAGCCCATAGCTGTTGTACATTGAACTTTATTGATCCGACAATATGCTACGTTGGATACGTTTATAACCTATTCTTATATGTCCAAAGATTCAACATTTATGTTAATATACGAACATTAAAATAATAGATTTATTCGTTTCTTAACAAACGAAAAAATATTTTAACTAACAATATTATCATTTTCATTTGGTAAGAAACAGTACACACATATGTACATACACACATAAATACAATGTGCTATACTATTAAATCTATGAATTTGCACATTTAGCATTACAAATATAATGTAGTAAAACAAATATAACAAATCAATCAGTTTAAATATCAGGATTATTGATTTATTTGCGGAAAAAATTATTTACTAAGTTAATTTTCTTCGACAATACACGTATATATATATACACACACATATACGTATATTTTCATAGATAATATAAACAATACATTGTTACATACTAATTGTAACCGTGTATATATAATTATTCATATACTTGAACGTTTCATTAAACATACATATGAATGTTTTTTTTTAACAATATTGCAGTTATTACGACATTAATATTTACGTAAATACATTATAAATATTTATCGCAATCTAATAATAATGTTTAGTATATTGTTTTAAAACTCGTCTTAAGTATCATGTGTTGGTTACATAAAATGTATAATATGTATTAAATGAGCACATGAAATGAAGGATATTTTTTGAAAAAAATTGACATTTGGACAGAGGATAGTAGTTTCAACCCTTTCTACTGATTATTCAATGAAATTAATAGTATATCGAGACATTTATAATTTCATGTATCTTTGATAAAACGAAATTTTGGCTTTTAAAAAATAATAATTTCTTTATATATATTAAAAAAGAGAAAAGAAAAAGAAAAAATAAAAGGTGTAAAACGCATAAATTTGTAGTTTATTGAAAAACAAAATGTATTTCAATTGAACGAAAAATAATACAGAAAGTAAAATTGTATTATGCGCCAGAGTCCTTGGGACATACACGGTGAACCCCGTGGCGCGTTGTTGTGATCTAACATGGCGGAATGTAGTGTTGTGGATGTTCGATGTCTATGTCAATTTTAGAGTGATCTCGCGCAAATAATACGGAAGAACGGCGATGCTCCGTAGTTACAGCATTGAAAGAATTCGTGTAAGATAATCGTGTGATTGGAAATATTTACATCGTAAGTGACGAGCGAGTTCTTCTATATCGGTTTTGCTCATCGCGGGAATCGTATACAGGCGGCAAGAGCGCACACAGGGCTTCGGCTTCCCTGGCACAACGTTTCTTTCTGACCTTCCACGACGACGAACTTATTTCAAATGAACGACCTGAAATACGCTTGACATTTTCTAGCTTTACGGGACTGTGACACGTGCACGGAAGAGCGTGTACTCCACTAACTTTTCCCGCGCGTCCCAAAAGCTTTACTGTTGGCGCAGGTATCAAGCTTATGCAACTGAAGAGCTTATAAACATCCAGCAACGGTAAACAATCTCATTGTTCCGAGTATACATCGGAATAAAGGTACCGCTTCGTGATAATCCGTAATAAAATTCGACTAATGCACGGTCGTTTTTAAACCGTCGTTAATATCTTCATGAAATAGCAATTCCATGTATTTGTGCAGAGAACAAGAGGATATTCGTAATTTTGGAAATCGTTAACAATTGTTATTCATTATTAATATAAATCAAAGTGCATCACTCATGGTGATATATGAGTATTTTCTACTCATTGGTATTAATATTGTAGTTTCTTGGAGACCACCCAAAGAGAGTATTGAGTTTAGATGAATGAGTGGTTACTCCGAAAGACATTTTTCAAATAAGTTAAGACTTCTGACTCTACGGCATTATATACAACAGCATTGTGCTATATCTTAGTGGATTATGAGAGAACAAATAAAAGTTTGGTAGATATAGATTTTTGTGTGTGAATTTATTTAATAGAAATTTTATAAGAACAGAAAGGCCAAGGATTTTTTTCAACTTCTAAGGCATGCAAGGTAGTTGGTGATAATACAAAAACAACTGCGTAAAATATTTTTGACAACATGACGGACACACGCAGAAGAGTAAAGCTTTATGCACTTAATGCTGATAGACAATGGGACGATCGTGGTACTGGTCATGTTTCTTCTTCCTATGTAGATAGATTAAAAGGAATTTCACTTTTGGTTAGAGCCGAAAGTGATGGAACGGTCTTATTGGAAAGTAAAATACATCCGGATACTGCATATCAGAAGCAGCAAGTAATTATATATTCATTACATTGTATAACTATACAATATAATTCTTGCATTTATATTTTTTAGCATGTATGTACATGAAATTTATAAAAATAAATATTATTTTATGGATATAGTATTAGCAATTATAAGACTGTAAATAATCATATTTATATTATTTGATGAATTTAAATAATTTTAAGGAATTCATTAATTATTTTCAAATATGCATGTATAATACGATATTGTTATAAGAGACGAAGTTAAAATATCTACATATGTATGATTACAGGATACTTTGATAGTATGGTCAGAGGGTGATAATTTTGACTTAGCCCTAAGTTTTCAAGAAAAGGCTGGTTGTGATGAAATTTGGGAAAAAATATGTCAAGTTCAAGGAAAGGATCCATCAGTAGAAATTACACAAGATATTGTTGAAGAGTCAGAAGATGAACGCTTTGATGATATGTCAGATGCTGCACCGCCCATAGAACTGCCTCCATGCGAATTAAGCCGATTAGAAGAAATTAATGAATTAATAGGGAATTCTTTGGCTTCTCCAATGAGAAAAGAAAAACTCGCTGTTGCATTAGAATCAGAAGGTTATATCAAGAAACTTTTAAATTTGTTCCACACTTGTGAGGACTTAGAAAATATTAAAGGCTTACATCACCTTTATGATATTTTTAAAAATATTTTCTTACTTAACAAAAATGCACTATTTGAAGTGATGTTCAGTGACGATACAATTTTTGATGTTGTTGGATGTCTTGAATATGAACCAACATTGCCTCAACCAAAAAGACATAGAGAATATCTTCGGCAATTAGCAAGATTTAAACAAGCAATTCCAATTACAAATGCTGAATTATTAGCTAAAATTCATCAAACATATAGAGTTCAATATATACAAGATGTTGTTTTACCAACTCCTAGTGTATTTGAAGACAACATGCTTAGTACATTGAGTAGTTTTATATTTTTTAATAAAGTTGAAATAGTAACTCTTATACAAGATGATGAAAAATTTCTGACTGAATTATTTCGTCAATTTACGGACGAATCGACATCAGATAGTAAAAGACGTGACATGGTTCTTTTCTTAAAAGAGTTTTGCAACTTTTCTCAAAATCTTCAACCACAGGGCAAGGAATCATTCTATAAAAATTTAACAGCATTGGGCATATTACCTGCCTTAGAAATAACATTGGCAATAAATGATCCGCAAACAAAAACTGCGAGCATTGATATATTGACGTATATTGTGGAATATTCTCCTAGCGTTGTGAGAGATTATACATTACAACAAATAAATAATACAGAACAGGACCAAATGTTAGTCAATGTAATAGTCGCTCAACTTGTTGGAGATAGCGATCCTGAATTGGGTGGAGCAGTACAGTTAGCTGGTGTGTTACGCCTGCTTCTTGATCCAGAAAATATGTTGGCTTCAGTCAACAAATCAGAAAAGACTGATTTCTTGAATTATTTCTATAAAAATAGTATTGGAACACTGATAGCTCCTTTATTAGCTAATACAATTGGGGAACGACCAGCAAGAGAAGATTATAGAACAGTGCAACTTTTAGGATTGATTTTAGAGTTATTATCTTTTTGTGTAGAACATCATACATACCACGTTAAAAATTGCATTTTAAATAAGGATTTACTTAGAAGAATATTGGTTTTAATGAAGTCAACGCATACATTTTTAGTACTATGCGCTTTAAGGTTTATGAGAAAAATTATAGCTCTGAAAGATGAATTTTATAATAGGTATATAATAAAAGGAAATTTATTTGCACCTGTATTTGATGCATTTGTAAGGAACAACGGTAGATACAATTTATTAGATTCTGCTATTTTGGAAATGTTTGAATTTATTAAATTGGTAAGTTATAACTATATAAAAACTTTGAACTTTACTTTTTAAAATATTTTCGTATAGTGATTTTATATTTAATACATATATGTATATGTATGTATATATGTATCTTTTACATTACAGGAAGACATCAAATCACTTTGTTCACACGTTGTAGAAAATTTTTCGAAAGAATTGGAAGCAATTGACTATGTACAAACGTTCAAAGCATTAAAGCTGAGGTATGAACAACATCAGGATAAATTAAAGGATCGTGACAGAACAACACTCGACAGGTACATGTATTCAAGGTGCAATATATTTTATTTTACAAGAATTTGCTTGTGGATTAAACATTCCTTGCTTCCTAACATGGCAAAAATTCTTGTACACCATAGATTGTTACTTAGTGCCGACTTACAATTGAATTTATTTACACATTGAATGTCGGACCAATTTTATATAATTTTACCACGACGTTGGAATGAAATCATTGTTATTGTTTTGTTATGGTATCGTCGGTCACCGATGATCCCCATGGCTTCGCTCCATTGGCAAATAGAGTGCCGGTCACCGGTGACCTCTACGTCATTTAACGTGTTAAAAATATTTTAACAATATTTATTTACATGTTTAGTGTTCCATCAATATTAAGAAATAGCCGGTATCGAAGAGATCAGAGACAATTAGATGAAGAAGAAGAAATATGGTTTAGAGAGGAAGAAGATTTTGATGAAGGAGAAGCAGTGGTACCTGCGGCCACGGCAGATTTGGTACCACCTGCTTCAGCTAAAAAACAATCTTCATCTTCTAATTCTGCCCTTGGGCCTTCCCTTACAGAGTCAAAAAATCATCAGCAACAACAACAACAACAATCTGTATTAAACAATAATACAGCAAATAATAATATCACTCCTCAGCAAACTCAAGTCAATAATAGTACATCAACAACGAATGAAAATCCAGTTACACCTGAGATTACTCCTAGTTCTACTATCGGTACCGTAGAAAAGGCAGGAATTATAATTAGAAAAGTAATTAAACTGTTTTAAGATAGTCAAACAAAATTTTATGTATAAATATTTATGAATATTTTATAATATATAAACAATTAACTTTATAGGGATTGGTCGATTATGAAGAAGATTCTGATGAAGAAGATGAGGATTCTGGATTAAGTCCTTCGCCAAAACGGCAACGATTGTCGTGGTAGACATTCTCGAAATTCAAAATAAATGTGCGATCTCCAAAGTTTTTAGTAAAATACGGCCCCTATTATGTGCACAAAATGCTGATCGAAAGGTTATACAATCTATTAATTTACAATGAGAAGAGTACAGATTGTACTTTATTCATCCTGAGTGATAAACGCAATGAATAAGTGCTTTTGAAACACAATGCGTGATGAACTTTTACATCTTTTTCTTTCTTTAATTGTGTATATTAAACAAAGAAATGAATGTGAGAAGACAGTGATTGGAAATAGTATAGGAAAAAAAAAAGGAAAAAAAAAAAAAAAAAAAAAAAATAAAGAAAAAACATATTGGACAACGGGATCGACAAACACAAGTGAAGGTAAAGCCAAAATAATTGTATTATCATATTGACGAAATATTGGAAGTTCACTCAATGAATTAAATGAATTTAAAAAGGATTAATGATTTATTCCACTTATCTGGAAATCTACGTAGTAGGGAAAATTTTCACAGATAAGGTGAAAAACTCGACCTGGTGAGTTCTATAGACATTAATGTCTAAGTATACACTTTGGTCTAGGTCTATAAATCTAAAAACTGTGACTATATGACATGTATGAGTCCATCGAAAAGGAACTTACTACAAGATGTGTAAAGACCATTTTCGCATGTAAAAGTACATGATCTACCGCACAAAAACAGTTGTGTTTTTGATTAGCCATCCACGAATTGAATTAGTGGGACAAGCGATTGAAATCTGTTTTTGCAAAGGTCAGATACCATGAATCTTTATCCAATTCGACGGAAATAATATTTAGTTTGTATATATATGTATATTTGTAACGATTGTAAAACGACCACATACTTGGATTAAGCAGAAAATATGCGACTACTTCACAATCTCAGTTTCCTTCAAAATACATTTGAAGAGTTTTTTGGTTATCAATGTAAGTAGTAGAAGTTGTACAATAAATATTTGATTTGTGTATATTTATCAGTTTGCACTTCATGCCCGATAGCAATCCTCGATATAAAAAGTATGTTTTAAAAAATATTTAACGAATCTTGAATATTAAGTGTAGTATAGTATCTTTTTTACAAATCTTTTTTTTAATCGTAAGGGCAAAATGAGAAGCCTGGAATAATCTCTGTGCACTGAAAAAAGAATGTCTAATTTATGAAAATATTCATATCTACTTACATTATTTTATGTAGTAGAGCCATGAGATGAGAATAATCTCGGATATTGCAATACGAAATCTTAATTTTTGTTTAAATTGAGATTCTGTATGTCATGAAATTACAGAAAATGCCAGCTCCAGAAAAAAGTGTCTACTTTCTAGTTTAATCCGTAATTTTTAACATAGTTAAGATCTATAGCGAAGAGAAATCTATTACTTTGAATAATCATTTAACTAGAGCAGGCCTTATACAGTGACCAATTTGAAATAAATTATTGCCTTACACTGATTGAGTTGACTTTATAACAAAGTATTATAAGCTAATGTACAGAGTTTTCGATACGTCTAACACAAAAGAATTTTCAAGACTGTTGTATAATTGTAAGTATGAACATTTGAAATTTTTGTGATGTTGTAAGAACATTCGTATGCACATATTAACAAACTTTAACAAACAGACGCATATATTAACTTATGATACTACAAAAAGTGATAGAAGTTAATTCACTCATGAGATTAGTATATTGTGAATATTTCAAGTAGGCAAATTCACTGGAGCTGAGTAATGTATGTATATATAAAATGTTGTTAATTCTGAAATGACCACAGAATATGTAACTGAATATATTAATTAGGTAATTAAGTAACAGAATATCGAGTAATGTATTTCGTGTGTTTTGCATATATTCACAATTTATTCCATAATAAGAAAGAGATATTCTTAGGCATAGAATGCTACATTGGGTGCGGCGAATGTAAGTAAATGAAAGGAATGAATTAATACCTAAGTGATACTAAAGTAAAGATGCAATCATATGCTATTTAAATTATACTCAATGTATTTTTGTACAGAGTGTTTTAGGCTTTGTCGCTATCATTTTCCATTATTTTTTTAAATGCTTGCCATCAAGAGAAGTCAGAATATCTTTGTGGCATATTTCTAGTAAATAGTTTGATATACATTTTTTTTCTCTTTATTGTATCATACTCTCTAAGAATGTATTATTGAATAATCATAATAGAGAGGATATATTATATATATGGAGAGAGAAGAGGGCAAATATGGATAGAAGAGGGCAAAGGGGGAATAAGGGGATGTAAAATTAAGTGCAGTAAAATTCCTATACTTTATTAGGAAGAAATTATCGTTAGACCGTCCTAAGTTCGAATATTATTTTATTTCCAAGAGTACTATATGTTTACTCATCATTTCAACAACAGCGAAGATAAAAATAAAAAAAAAAATAAAAAAAAAAAAAAAAAAAAGGAAAAAAAAAGAAAAAAAAAAGAAAAAAAAAGGAAAAATAATAATACATAAAAACATTCGTAGATCGTAATCTACGAAAAAATCGTGAAACGTCACAGAACTTTAATCATATCGTAAAACGTTACGCAGGACATTCGTTAGGAGAATTAAGTTGTAAATATGTGAAAAAAAGAAAAGAAAACAAATGCAGCACTTCCAGGGGCACTCTTAAAAATTTCATTTAATCGAAAAATCTAAAACATTTTGTCTGGCAGTTTATTACCAAGATTGCTGTATTCAATGTTACATAGTCATTACATTGTAACATTAATCAAAGAACGGAAATTTACACATTGTACAATACCACACGTGCTAATAATAATAATATTGATATAATATTAATGATAACGTGCGTTTTACATTTAAAATACCAACAGAATGTGACATTTTTGTTCTCTGACATATGTAGCCACATACAAACACACAAATGCGAAAAATCACACGTTTTTTATAAGAAAATGAAGTTCATCAATTCTGTAAGTTAATGAGCAGTTATAAAAAAAAATCAGTGTGCATGACAATGATAAATATGTGAATGGACTACAAACGAAAGATCATATTTTGCATTTTATTCTGTCGGAGAATGAATGATGTGAAGATTAGATTAACTAAGCCGAATATTATATAGGCAGAATAAGTAGCATATAACAAGCAACATTGAATGAAAGAAAAGCTTACAATAGATGCAATGTATACATTGCATTATTTAAATGAGAAAAAAAAGAGTATCTTTATAAAAGTCGATTAATTCAAGTTATTTTATTTGATGTCTATTAATAACGAAATTTATCGACCTTTACAAGGATTTCTAATAATTTACTTTTAATGTTAATCAAATGTAATTTTACTCTTATTGCTTTCCGTGATCTATAATGTGTGTTAGACGTAGTATCGTTTTCATTTTTGTCCTTTTTTGTTTTTCCTTTCTTTTGTTCTTTTCCTTTTTTTTCTCTTTTTTTTTTTTTTATCATTATTATTAATATATGTCAGAAATATTATCATCGTGTTAAATGTGTATTTAATATGTACATATTGTTACAGTAATTAATAATTACAGAATTACACATTAGAGTACTTATTGCTTGTTTTTTGCTACCGATCTGTCTTATTCAATATTAAAGTTGGTCGTAAAGGTGAAAATGATGGTGTGACTGACGCAAAATATGTGTGGTGTAGAAGTGCGAACAATATTTAATTAAATAAAATTAAAAATTTAGACAAAAGCGTCTATTAGATAGAGTTACAGACCCTACCTTAAAAAGCGTACTCCCAAAATTGTTATTTCGAATCGGGCGCAATCGGCGAATTAAATAGCATTATCTTTATTAATATCGATTTACTCGTAAAAAAACGTTTTATATTTCGTCATTATCTTTACCTTCTCTTCAGTGAAACACATAATCTTAGCTCATATTTTGTAACACCATTGTAAATATTAATCTGGCTAATTGAAAAAAAACAAAAAAGAAAAAATGTCGATCGTATATGATCATGTAGGCAATAATTACAAATTTTATTCTTCGAGATAAACGATTGAACAATTTTATTTATATCGCTAAAGGGAACGAGATACTGTGGAATGAAGTAGTATGCATAGTATTTATGTAATTTATGAGCAATCCAAGTATTATATTTGAAACAAGTTAGGCATTTATATACAAATAAAACCTTTCATAATACGAATAAACTGAAACAACATGTTTGCGTATAACTACGTCTTATATTTTTTCGTTTGAATGGTGAGAAAGCTCATAGAAAAGAAAAAAGAGAGAAAAAAAGGTTTCAATATTTAAATTTAAAAAGAGACGGAAGAAGACGAAAAATATCCTCTTACGAGTATTAATCAATCAATCAATCAATCAATCAATCAATCAATCAATCAATCAATTTGCCCGGATTACGGTCAATGGAACATACGTATAATAATGATAAATATATTATTATATATTCACTTCACTTGTGCACAACTTCGGCCTTCAATCGTGCCGCTAAAGCTTTACGTACTTGAAGAATTGACGGTTCCAATGACTGACCAATGTCTAATTCCTGCTCTCCTTTTATCGTTGCATCTGCAACTACTCGAGCAGAACTCGGACGCGTTGCATTCATTTCGAGCCGCTGACTACGTACTTCTTTCTTTAGGGCTACCAATTCGTCTCGTCTTGCTTTTAGATAGTCTTGCCGTCTTTTTATATCTTCTTCTTTCGTCTGAAAATACCTAAACGTTATTCCATATCTACGCGAGTATAAAATTACATCGATTTTAAAAAATTTTAACATTTATATATATATATATATATATATATATATATATGTATATATATAAGGTGTTTTATAATTGATAATACAAGCGAAAAGGAGGTGATTGTAAGTACATGGAAGAATAAGTCGAAAATATAAATTAATGTTTTTCTTTTGTTTCGTATGAGGCTTAGTTTTCGAGAAGATCGACTTTGAAAACTCATTGGGTCGTGACGTACGTATATAATTACGATTAAAATATGATTCATCGTGTTTGTAAATAATTCTCTGCGACTTCTTCTAATATGTGATTTATGTGATTACAGTCAGTTTTCGTTGATCCATCAGAACGGTGACATATGTGTTGCTCGGTCTGTCTGTCGGTGAGTCATAGCTTGCAATTAGTCGTAATTTCGTATGCACGCATTGCATTTAAAAAAATTCGATTTTACCGAAAACGAAGCCTTCTATGAAACAATATTCATTTTCGACTTTTTTTTTACAAAGTCACTTTTTCTCCACTTATACTATCAGTTCCGAGACATCCTGTGTATATATATATTGGGTTGGCAACTAAGTAATTGCCGGATTTCAAATAAGAAGGAAATGACAAAATCCGCAATCACTTAGTTGCCAAACCAATATATATATATGTATATATATATATATATCTATATATATATGTGTGTATATACATATGTATATGTATATATAGTTATATATATACATATGTAGTTATATATATATACATTGTTCCGAACTCGTTCCATTTTTGTTGAAGATATCGGTTCAAGTGGTTGAAATGTTTTCAATGGCGGCAATTTTTCTAATTTTTCAATTCGAGCTTTGATATTCTCATGAGTAGTATTTGTCTCTGGTTCGAGAGAAGAATTTTCAGAAGATCGTGTCGTAGCCCTCAAAGCTTCTTCCATCAATGTCCTCTCATTACGATATTCATTAGCAAGACGTTCGTGCTCTTCAACAAGAGAAGTTTCCGTAGGTATCGCTTGTTCTTCCTTTTGACTCTCCATAATGTGTTTACTACGAAAACATACCTATTAACTGTTTTTTCTTTTTTATTATTATTATTATTATTATTATTATTATTATTATTATTATTATCATTATTATTACTATTATTATTATTATTATTATTATTATTATTATTATTATTATTACTATTATTATTATTATTATTATTATTATTATTATCATTATCATTACTATTATTATTATTATTATTATTATTATTATTATTATTATTATTATTATTATTTTTGTTATTGTTATTATTATTGTTATTATAATTGAAAAGGAAAATCTTAAACGTCATTTTTAACACGGAAAGTTAACTCACTTAATTAACTCCTCCATTACTAATTCCTCGTCCTGCAAACCTTCTGTTTCGTACATAAGAGAAGCTGGAGTTAGGCCAAATTTTTGTTCTATCATGTTCAATGCCTGCAATTGCAACTCTAAATTCTTTTGTATCATCATCCTTTTAAAGATTTCGTATTCGTTTGCCGCCCATATTTGTTCGAATAAACTCTGAAACGTTAAATTGTAAAATTTACGATTGATTATTTTTTGACAATTGCTTATTATATATTTTTTTTTCCGTTTCACTAACTTGTTGAAATTGTATCGGCATTTTTGTATTTTTGTTAATGTTACATGCGTATTCGAATTGTTCCGGTGTTATACCCATGTCCTCCATGAAACATCCGAGTAAGAGATCTACCAAATTTTTATATTCCTGATATATTTTACGATACTCTTCATTGTTATCCTCCTCGTCTGCTTCGAAGACTATAAAAGTGAATTATTATTTCATAATTTTGCGTATTGATACATATCATGATGATAACTATTCTTTCTTTTTCTTTTTATTCATTTATTTTTTGATTATATAATTGTTATAACATATATAGTAACACGTACTCAATGATTTTTCTTCTATGAAGGTCAGCAATGGTGCAGACCAAATTGGGCCTTGCAAAAATCCAACTAATGAATCAAAGACCCATGCACAATCTTCCTTGTCATTCATATTAATTTTATTGATAACGTAAAATATGTAATGCTTTTGACGATCGTCTATCCTTTTTTTCTTCTCCACGAGAGAATTTGAGCTAAACTATTCGCGTGTTCCATAAATTGTAGTCATAGCTACGGTGTACAAAACAGAATTGCTTTTACAAGCCTGCGCTAGACCACCGATATTTTAAGTTTAATATATAGAAATTTATATACATATATGTATTATACATATATACACATGATATGATAATAATTTTCCAAGATTTATGTATGTTATTTCTAATAACATACACACACACACACATATATATATATGTGTGTGTGTGTGTGTGTGTATATATATATATATATATTTACGCTATAAGTAGTATTCAATTACTTTTTTATGATTAATTACATCGTAGCATAGATATTTTGTTTTCCTTTTTTTTAAAAATGAATTAAATAAGACGTAAATCAAATTACACTATGATAATTTTTAAGAAAATCTTACTATCAACTTTAAATGTTTTTTATTTCAGCATAAAGTCATGATATATCGTGATAAGATTAAGTAGAGTTGCTCGATCGGTAAACCGGACTGCAAATCTATCAACGTGAAAGAAGTTAGTTTGGAGGTTATATATTAAATTGTTATTGATATTCAAAATGTCGAAGGCAGGGAGAATGAAAACAATTAAAAAAATAATGGAGAAAGTAGATCATTCTTCTAAATTACGTACGGATATACCTGCAGGAATGGCGAAGCCAAGCCCACCATTAGGTCCTATGCTTGGACAGGTTAGAATAAAAGTTTTTAACTTATTCTTTCTTTTTTTTTACAGTTATATACAGTTTGTGAATGGTTTATACTAATTTAATATCTTTTATATTTTTAGAGAAATATCAATATTCCTAATTTCTGTAAAGATTTTAATGAAAAGACGCAGCATATCAAAGAAGGAATTCCATTACCGTGTAGAATCAGTGTAAATGCTGATAGAAGTTACAATCTAGTCATACATAAACCACCAACCACTTAT